>NW_026893942.1:0-263125 GCF_032452875.1 Bos javanicus
TGATCATGCACTGATCACGTGGGTGATCATGCACTGATCACGTGGCTGTTCATGCACTGATCACGTGGCTGATCATGCACTGATCACGTGGCTGATCATGCACTGATAACCTGGCTATCATAAACTGACCACATGACTGATCATGCACTCTTCACCTGCCTGATCATACACTGATCACGTGGCTGATCATGCACTGATCATGTGGCTGATCATGCAAATACCACGTGGCTGATCATACACTGATCACGTGGCTGATCATGCACTGATCACGTGGCTGTTCATGCACTGATCACGTGGCTAATCATACATTGATCACGTAACTAACCATGCACTGATCACTTGGCAATCTTGCACTCATCACGTGGCTGATCATGCACTGATCACGTAGCTATCATGCACTGATCACATGACTGCGCATGAACTGATCACGTGGATATCAAACACTGATCAAGTGACATATCATGAACTGGTCACCTGACTGATCATGCACTGATCACGTGGTGATCATGCACTGATCGCGTGGTGATCATTCACTGATCACGTGGCTGATCGGGCACTAATCACGTTGTGGATCATGCACTGATCACGTGGCTGATAATACACTGATCACGTGGCTGATCATGCACTGATTACGTGGCTGATCATGCACTGATCACGTGACTGATCATACACTGGTCACCTGGCTATCATGCACTGATCACGTGGCTGATCATACACTGATCACGTGACTGATCCTGCACTTATAACGAGCCTGATCATGCACTCATCACCTGCCTGATCATGCACTGATCACGTGACTGATCATGCACTGATCACGTGACTGATCCTGCACTGATCTGCTGGCTATAATTCATTGATCACGTGGTTGATCATACACTGATCACGTGACTGATCATGCACTGATCACGTGGCTGATCATGCACTGATCACGAAGCTGATCATACACTGATCACATGACTGTGCATGCACTGATCACGTGGCTGATCATGCACTGATCAGTTGGCTGATCATGCACTGAGACCGTGCCTGATCATGCACTGATCGCGTGGCTGATCATTCACTGATCACGTGGCTGATCATGCACTGATCACGTGGCTGATCATGCACTGATCACGTGACTATCATGCACTGATCACGTGGCTGATCATGCACTGATCACGTGGCTGGTCATGCACTGATCACGTGGCTGATCATGCACTGATCACGTGGCTGATCATGCACTGATCACGTGACTGATCATGCACTGATCACGTGGCTGATCATGCACTGATCACGTGACTGATCATGCACTGATCACGTGCTGATCATGCACTGATCACGTGGCTGATCATGCACTGATCACGTGCCTGATCATGCACTGATCACGTGGCTGATCATGCACTGATCACGTGGCTGATCATGCACTGATCACGTGGCTGATCATGCACTGATCACGTGACTGATCATGCACTCTTCACGTGCTGATCATGCGCTGATCACGTGGCTGATCATGCACTGATCACGAGGCTGATCATGCACTGATCACGTGACTGATCATGCACTGATCACGTGGCTGATCATGCACTGATCACGTGGCTGATCATGCACTGATCGCGTGGCTGATCATGCACTGATCACGGCTGATCATGCACTGATCACGTCCCTGTGCATGCACTGATCACGCGCTGATCATGCACTGATCACGTGGCTGATCATGCACTGATAACCTGGCTGTCATACACTGATCACGTGACTGATCATGCACTCTTCACGTGCTAGATCATGCACTGATTTCGTGGCTGATCCTGCACTAATCACGTTGTGGATCATGCACTGATCACATGGCTGATCATACACTGATCACGTGGCTGATCATGCACTGATCACGTGACTGATCATACACTGATCACGTGACTGATCATGCACTGATCACGTGGCTATCATTCATTGATCACGTGGCTGATCATGCACTGATCACGTGACTGATCATGCACTGATCACGAAACTGATCATGCAGTGATCATGACTGTGCATGCACTGATCACGTGGCTGATCATGCACTGATCACGTTGGCTGATCATGCACTGAGCACGTGGCTGATCATGCACTGATCACGTGGCTGATCATACACTGATCACGTGAGAGTGCATGCACTGATCACGTGGCTGATCATGCACTGATCACGTGGCTGATCATGCACTGATCACGTGGCTGATCATGCACTGATCACGTGCCTGATCATGCACTGATCACGTGGCTGATCATGCACTGATCACGTGGCTGATCATGCACTGATCACGTGGCTGATCATACACTGATCACGTGGCTGATCATGCACTCTTCACCTGCCTGATCATGCACTGATCACGTGGCTGATCATGCACTGATCACGTGGCTGATCATGCACTGATCACGTGGCTGATCATGCACTGATCACGTGGCTGATCATGCACTGATCACCTGGCTATCATACACTGATCACGTGACTGATCATGCACTCTTCACGTGCCTGATCATGCACTGATCACGTGGCTGATCATGCACTGATCACGTGGCTGATCATGCACTGATCACGTGGCTGATCATGCACTGATCACGTGGCTGATCATGCACTGATCACGTGGCTGATCATGCACTGATCACGTGGCTGATCATGCACTGATCACGTGGCTGATCATGCACTGATCACGTGGCTGATCATGCACTGATCACGTGGCTGATCATGCACTGATCACGTGGCTGATCATGCACTGATCACGTGGCTGCTCATGCACTGATCACGTGGCTGATCATGCACTGATCACGTGACTATCATGATCACGTGACTGATCATGCACTGATCACGTGGCTGATCATGCACTGATCACGTGGCTGATCATGCACTGATCACGTGGCTGATCATGCACTGATCACGTGGCTGATCATGCACTGATCACGTGGCTGATCATGCACTGATCGCGTGGCTGATCATGCACTGATCACGTGGCTGATCATGCACTGATCACGTGGCTGATCATGCACTGATCACGTGGCTGATCATGCACTGATCACGTGGCTATCATGCACTGATCACGTGGCTGTTCATGCACTGATCACGTGGCTGATCATGCACTGATCACCTGGCGATCATGCACTGATCACGTGGCTGATCATGCACTGATCACGTGGCTGATCATGCACTGATCACGTGCCTGATCATGCACTTATCACCTGACTGATCATGCACTGATCACGTGGCTGATCATGCATTGATTACGTGGTTGATCATACACTGATCAGGTGGCTGATCATACAGTGATCACGTGGCTGATCATGCACTGATTACGTGCCTGATCATGCACTGATCTCGTGGCTGATCATGCACTGATCACGTGGCTGATCATGCACTGATCACGTGGCTGATCATACACTGATCACGTGACTGATCATGCACTCTTCACGTGACTGATCATGCACTGATCACGTGGCTGATCATGCACTGATCACGTTGTGATCATGCACTGATCACATGGCTGATCATGCACTGATCACGTGGCTGATCATGCACTGATCACGTGGCTGATCATGCACTGATCACGTGGCTGATCATGCACTGATCACGTGCTGATCATGCACTGATCACGTGGCTGATCATGCACTGATCACGTGGCTGATCATGCACTGATCACGTGGCTGATCATACACTGATCGCGTGGCTGATCATGCACTGATCGCGTGGCTGATCATGCACTGATCACGTGGCTGATCATGCACTGATCACGTGGCTGATCATGCACTGATCACGTGGCTGATCATGCACTGATCACGTGACTGATCATGCACTGATCACGTGCTGATCATGCACTGATCACGTGGCTGATCATGCACTGATCACGTGGCTGATCATGCACTGATCACGTGGCTGATCATACACTGATCACGTGGCTGATCATGCACTGATCACGTGGCTGATCATGCACTGATCACGTGGCTGATCATGCACTGATCACGTGGCTGATCATGCACTGATCACGTGGCTGATCATGCACTGATCACGTGGCTGATCATGCACTGATCACGTGGCTGATCATGCACTGATCACGTGGCTGATCATGCACTGATCACGTGGCTGATCATGCACTGATCACGTGCCTGATCATGCACTGATCACGTGGCTGATCATGCACTGATCACGTGGCTGATCATACACTGATCACGTGGCTGATCATGCACTGATCACGTGGCTGATCATGCACTGATCTGCTGGCTATCATGCACTGATCACGTGGTTGATCATGCACTGATCACGTGGCTGATCATGCACTGATCACGTGGCTGATCATGCACTGATCACGAGACTGATCATACACTGATCACGTGACTGATCATGCACTGATCACGTGGCTGATCATGCACTGATCACGTGGCTGATCATGCACTGATCACGTGGCTGATCATGCACTGATCACGTGGCTGATCATACACTGATCACGTGACTGTGCATGCACTGATCACGTGACTGATCATGCACTGATCACGTTGCTGATCATGCACTGATCACGTGGCTGATCATGCACTGATCACGTGGCTATCATGCACTGATCACGTGGCTGATCATGCACTGATCACGTGGCTGATCATGCACTGATCACGTGGCTGATCATGCACTGATCACGTGACTGATCATGCACTGATCACGTGGCTGATCATGCACTGATCACGTGGCTGATCATGCACTGATCACGTGGCTGATCATGCACTGATCACGTGGCTGATCATGCACTGATCGCGTGGCTGATCATGCACTGATCACGTGGCTGATCATGCACTGATCACGTGGCTGATCATGCACTGATCACGTGGCTGATCATGCACTGATCACGTGGCTGATCATGCACTGATCACGTGGCTGATCATGCACTGATCACGTGACTGATCATGCACTGTTCACGTGCTGATCATGCACTGATATCATGGCTGATCATGCACTGATCACGTTGCTGTTCATGCACTGATCACGTGGCTGATCATGCACTGATCGCGTGGCTGATCATGCACTGATCACGTGGCTGATCATGCACTGATCACGTGGCTGATCATGCACTGATCACGTGGCTGATCATGCACTGATCACGTGGCTGATCATGCACTGATCACGTGACTGATCATGCACTGATCACGTGGCTGATCATGCACTGATCACGTGGCTGATCATGCACTGATCACGTGGCTGATCATGCACTGATCACGTGGCTGATCATGCACTGATCACGTGGCTGATCATGCACTGATCACGTGGCTGATCATGCACTGATCACGTGGCTGATCATACACTGATCACGTGACTGATCATGCACTGATCACGTGCCTGATCATGCACTGATCACGTGGCTGATCATGCACTGATCACGTGGCTGATCATGCACTGATCACGTGGCTGATCATGCACTGATCACGTGGCTGATCATGCACTGATCACGTGGCTGATCATGCACTGATCACGTGGCTGATCATGCACTGATCACGTGACTGATCATGCACTGATCGCGTGGCTGATCATGCACTGATCACGTGGCTGATCATGCACTGATCACGTGGCTGATCATGCACTGATCACGTGGCTGATCATGCACTGATCACGTGGCTGATCATGCACTGATCACGTGGCTGATCATGCATTGATCACGTGGCTGATCATGCACTGATCGCGTGGCTGATCATGCACTGATCACGTGGCTGATCATGCACTGATCACGTGGCTGATCATGCACTGATCACGTGACTGTTCATGCACTGATCACGTGGCTGATCATGCACTGATCACGTGGCTGATCATGCACTGATCACGTGACTGATCATGCACTGATCACGTGGCTGATCATGCACTGATCACGTGACAGTCATGCACTGATCACGTGGCTGATCATGCACTGATCACGTGGCTGATCATGCACTGATCACGTGGCTGATCATGCACTGATCACGTGGCTATCATGCACTGATCACGTGGCTGATCATGCACTGATCACGTGGCTGATCATGCACTGATAACCTGGCTATCATACACTGATCACGTGGCTGATCATGCACTGTTCACGTGACTGATCATGCACTGATCACGTGCCTGATCATGCACTGATCACGTGGCTGATCATGCACTGATCACGAAGCTGATCATGCACTGATCACGTGGCTGATCATGCACTGATCACGTGGCTGATCATACACTGATCACGTGGCTGATCATGCACTCTTCACGTGCCTGATCATGCACTGATCGCGTGGCTGATCATGCACTGATCATGTGGCTGATCATGCACTGATCACGTGGCTGATCATACACTGATCACGTGGCTGATCATGCACTGATCACGTGGCTGATCATGCACTGATCACGTGGCTGATCATGCACTGATCACGTGACTGATCATGCACTGATCACGTGGCTATCATGCACTGATCACGTGGCTGATCATGCACTGATCACGTGGCTGATCATGCACTGATCACGTGGCTGATCATGCACTGATCACGTGGCTGATCATGCACTGATCACGTGGCTGATCATGCACTGATCACGTGACTGATCATGCACTGATCACGTGGCTGATCATGCACTGATCACGTGGCTGATCATGCACTGATCACGTGGCTGATCATGCACTGATCGCGTGGCTGATCATGCACTGATCACGTGGCTGATCATGCACTGATCACGTGGCTGATCATGCACTGATCACGTGGCTGATCATGCACTGATCACGTGACTGATCATGCACTGATCACGTGGCTATCATGCACTGATCACGTGGCTGATCATGCACTGATCACGTGGCTGATCATGCACTGATCACGTGGCTGATCATGCACTGATCACGTGGCTGATCATGCACTGATCACGTGACTGATCATGCACTGATCACGTGACTGATCATGCACTGATCACGTGGCTATCATGCACTGATCGCGTGGCTGATCATGCACTGATCACGTGGCTGATCATGCACTGATCACGTGGCTGATCATGCACTGATCACGTGGCTGATCATACACTGATCACGTGGCTGATCATGCACTGATCACGTGGCTGATCATGCACTGATCACGTGGCTGATCATGCACTGATCACGTGGCTGATCATGCACTGATCACGTGGCTGATCATGCACTGATCACGTGGCTGATCATGCACTGATCACGTGGCTGATCATGCACTGATCACGCGGCGATCATGCACTGATCACGTGGCTGATCATGCACTGATCACGTGGCTGATCATGCACTGATCACGTGACTGATCATGCACTGTTCACGTGCCTGATCATGCACTGATCACGTGGCTGATCATGCACTGATCACGTGGCTGATCATGCACTGATCGCGTGGCTGATCATGCACTGATCACGTGGCTGATCATGCACTGATCACGTGGCTGATCATGCACTGATCACGTGGCTGATCATGCACTGATCACGTGGCTGATCATGCACTGATCACGTGGCTGATCATGCACTGATCACGTGGCTGATCATGCACTGATCACGTGACTGATCATGCACTGATCACGTGGCTGATCATGCACTGATCACGTGGCTGATCATGCACTGATCGCGTGGCTGATCATGCACTGATCACGTGGCTGATCATGCACTGATCACGTGGCTGATCATGCACTGATCACGTGGCTGATCATGCACTGATCACGTGACTGATCATGCACTGATCAACGTGGCTATCATTCACTGATCACGTGGCTGATCATGCACTGATCACGTGGCTGATCATGCACTGATCACGTGTCTGATCATGAACTGATCACGAAGCTGATCATGCACTGATCACGTGACTGTGCATGCACTGATCACGTGGCTGATCATGCACTGGTCAGTTGGCTGATCATGCACTGAGACCGTGCCTGATCAGGCACTGATCACGTGGCTGATCACACACTGATCACGTGACAGTGCATGCACTGATCACGTGACTGATCATGCACTGATCACGTGCTGATCATGCACTGATCACGTGGCTGATCATGCACTGATCACGTGACTGATCATGCACTGATCACGTAGCTATCATGCACTGATCACGTGGCTGATCATGCACTGATCACGTGGCTGATCATGCACTGATAACCTGGCTGTCATGCACTGATCACGTGGCTGATCATGCACTGATCACGTGCTGATCATGCACTGATCACGTGGCTGATCATGCACTGATCACGTGGCTGATCATGCACTGATCACGTGGCTGATCATGCACTGATCACGTGGCTGATCATGCACTGATCACGTGGCTGATCATGCACTGATCACGTGACTGATCATGCACTGATCACGTGGCTGATCATGCACTGATCACGTGGCTGATCATGCACTGATCACGTGGCTGATCATGCACTGATCACGTGGCTGATCATGCACTGATCACGTGGCTGATCATGCACTGATCACGTGGCTGATCATGCACTGATCACGTGGCTGATCATGCACTGATCACGTGCTGATCATGCACTGATCACGTGCCTGATCATGCACTGATCACGTGGCTGATCATGCACTGATCACGTGGCTGATCATGCACTGATCACGTGGCTGTCATGCACTGATCACGTGACTGATCATGCACTGATCACGTGCTGATCATGCACTGATCACGTGGCTGATCATGCACTAATCACGTGGCTGATCATGCACTGATCACGTGGCTGATCATGCACTGATCACGTGGCTGATCATGCACTGATCACGTGGCTGATCATGCACTGATCACGTGACTGATCATGCACTGATCAAGTGGCTATCATTCACTGATCACGTGGCTGATCATGCACTGATCACGTGGCTGATCATGCACTGATCATGAAACTGATCATACAGTGATCATATGACTGTGCATGCACTGATCACGTGGCTGATCCTGCACCGGTCAGTTGGCTGATCATGCGCTGAGACCGTGCCTGATCAGGCACTGATCACGTGGCTGATCATACACTGATCACGTGAGTGCATGCACTGATCACGTGACTGATCATGCACTGATCACGTTACTGATCATTCACTGATCACGTGACAGATCATGCACTGATCACGGGGCTATTATGCACTGATCACGTGGCTGATCATGCACTGAGCATGTGGCTGATCATGCACTGATAACCTGGCTATCATAAACTGACCACATGACTGATCATGCACTCTTCACCTGCCTGATCATGCACAGATCACGTGGGTGATCATGCACTGATCACGTGGCTGTTCATGCACTGATCACGTGGCTGATCATGCACTGAGCACGTGGCTGATCATGCACTGGTAACCTGGCTATCCTACACTGACCACGTGACTGATCATGCACTCTTCACCTGCCTGATCATACACTGATCACGTGGCTGATCATGCACTGATCATGTGGCTGATCATGCACATATCACGTGGCTGATCATGCACTGATCACGTGGCTGATCATGCACTGATCACGTGGCTGTTCATGCACTCATTACGTGGCTAATCATACATTGATCACGTAACTAACCATGCACTGATCACTTGGCAATCTTGCACTCATCACGTGGCTGATCATGCACTGATCACGTGGCTGATCATGCACTGATCACGTGGCTGTTCATGCACTAAGCACGTGGCTGGTCATGCATTGATAACCTGGCAATGATACACTGATCACGTGACTGATCATGCACTGATCACGTGCCTGATCATGCACTCATCACGTGCCTGATCATGCAATTATCACCTGACTGATCATGCACTGATCTGGTGGCTATCATTCATTGATTACGTGGTTGATCATACACTGATTAGGTGGCTGATCATACAGTGATCACGTCACTGATCATGCACTGATTACGTGCCTGATCATGCACTGATCTCGTCGCTGATCATGCACTGATCACGTGGCTATCATGCACTGATCACGTGGCTGTTCATGCACTGAGCACGTGGCTGGTCATGCATTGATAACCTGGCAATGATACACTGATCACGTGACTGATCATGCACTGATCACGTGCCTGATCATGCACTCATCACGTGCCTGATCATGCAATTATCACGTGACTGATCATGCACTGATCTGGTGGCTATCATTCATTGATTACGTGGTTGATCATACACTGATTAGGTGGCTGATCATACAGTGATCAGGTCGCTGATCATGCACTGATTACGTGCCTGATCATGCACTGATCTCGTCGCTGATCATGCACTGATCACGTGGCTGATCATGCACTGATAACCTGGCTGTCATACACTGATCACGTGACTGATCATGCACTCTTCACGTGCTAGATCATGCACTGATTTCGTGGCTGATCCTGCACTAATCACGTTGTGGATCATGCACTGATCACGTGGCTGATTATACACTGATCACGTGGCTGATCATGCACTGATAACGTGGCTGATCATACACTGATCACGTGACTGATCATGCACTCTTCACGTGCTAGATCATGCACTGATCTCGTGGCTGATCCTGCACTAATCACGTTGCGGATCATGCACTGATCACGTGGCTGATCATGCACTGATCACGGCTGATCATACACTGATCACGTGACTGATGCATGCACTGATCACGTGGCTGATCATGCACTGATCACGTGGCTGATCATGCACTGATAACGTGGCTATCATACACTGGTCACGTGACTGATCATGCACTGTTCACGTGCCTGATCATGCACTGATAACGTGGCTGATCATGCTCTGATCACGGCTAATCATGCACTGATCACGTGGCTTTTCATACACTGATCACGTGACTGATCATGCACTCTTCACGTGCCTGATCATGCACTGATCACGTGGCTGATCATGCACTGCTCACGAGGCTGATAATGCACTGATCACGTGGCTGTGCATGCACTGATCACGTGGCTGATCATGCACTGATCACGTGGCTATCATGCACTGATCACGTGGCTGATCATGCACTGATCACGTGGCTGATCATACACTGATCACGTGGCTGTTCATGCACTGATCACGTGGCTGATCATGCACTGATCACGTGGCTGATCATGCACTGATAACCTGGCTGTCATGCACTGATCACGTGACTGATCATGCACTGTTCACGTGGCTGATCATGCACTGATAACGTGGCTGATCATGCACTGATCACGTGGCTGATCATGCACTGATCACGTGGCTGATCATGCACTGATCACGTGGCTGATCATGCACTGATCACGTGACTGTGCATGCACTGATCACGTGGCTGATCATGCACTGGTCACGTGGCTGATCATGCACTGATCACGTGGCTGATCATGCACTGATCACGTGGCTGATCATACACTGATCACGTGACAGTGCATGCACTGATCACGTGACTGATCATGCACTGATCACGTGACTGATCATTCACTGATCACGTGACAGATCATGCACTGATCACGGGGCTGATTATGCACTGATCACGTGGCTGATCATGCACTGAGCACGTGGCTGATCATGCACTGATAACCTGGCTATCATACACTGACCACGTGACTGATCACGCACTCTTCACGTGGCTGATCATGCACTGATCACGTGGCTGATCATGCACTGATCACGTGGCTGTTCATGCACTGATCACGTGGCTGATCATGCACTGAGCACGTGGGTGATCATGCACTGATCACGTGGCTATCATGCACTGATCACGTGGCTGATCATGCACTGTTCACGTGCCTGATCATGCACTGATCACGTGGCTGATCATGCACTGATCACGTGGCTGATCATGCACTGATCACGTGGCTGATCATGCACTGATCACGTGGCTGATCATGCACTGATCACGTGGCTGATCATGCACTGATCACGTGGCTGATCATGCACTGATCACGTGGCTGATCATGCACTGATCACGTGGCGATCATGCACTGATCACGTGGCTGATCATGCACTGATCACGTGGCTGATCATGCACTGATCACGTGGCTGATCATGCACTGATCACGTGGCTGATCATGCACTGATCACGTGGCTGATCATGCACTGATCACGTGACTGATCATGCACTGATCACGTGGCTGATCATGCACTGATCACGTGGCTGATCATGCACTGATCACGTGGCTGATCATGCACTGATCACGTGGCTGATCATGCACTGATCACGTGGCTGATCATGCACTGATCACGTGGCTGATCATGCACTGATCACGTGGCTGATCATGCACTGATCACGTGGCTGATCATGCACTGATCACGTGGCTGATCATGCACTGATCACGTGGCTGATCATGCACTGATCGCGTGGCTGATCATGCACTGATCACGTGGCTGATCATGCACTGATCGCGTGGCTGATCATGCACTGATCACGTGGCTGATCATGCACTGATCACGTGGCTGATCATGCACTGATCACGTGGCTGATCATGCACTGATCACGTGGCTGATCATGCACTGATCACGTGGCTGATCATGCACTGATCACGTGGCTGATCATGCACTGATCACGTGGCTGATCATGCACTGATCGCGTGGCTGATCATGCACTGATCACGTGGCATCATGCACTGATCACGTGGCTGATCATGCACTGATCACGTGGCTGATCATGCACTGATCACGTGGCTGATCATGCACTGATCACGTGGCTGATCATGCACTGATCACGTGGCTGATCATGCACTGATCACGTGGCTGATCATGCACTGATCACGTGGCTGATCATGCACTGATCACGTGGACTGATCATGCACTGATCACGTGGCTGATCATGCACTGATCACGTGGCTGATCATGCACTGATCACGTGGCTGATCATGCACTGATCACGTGGCTGATCATGCACTGATCACGTGACTGATCATGCACTGATCACGTGGCTGATCATGCACTGATCACGTGGCTGATCATGCACTGATCACGTGGCTGATCATGCACTGATCACGTGGCTGATCATGCACTGATCACGTGGCTGATCATGCACTGATCACGTGGCTGATCATGCACTGATCACGTGACTGATCATGCACTGATCACGTGCTGATCATGCACTGATCACGTGGCTGATCATGCACTGATCACGTGGCTGATCATGCACTGATCACGTGGCTGATCATGCACTGATCACGTGGCTGATCATGCACTGATCACGTGGCTGATCATGCACTGATCACGTGGCTGATCATGCACTGATCACGTGGCTGATCATGCACTGATCACGTGGCTGATCATGCACTGATCACGTGGCTGATCATGCACTGATCACGTGGCTGATCATGCACTGATCACGTGGCTGATCATGCACTGATCACGTGGCTGATCATGCACTGATCACGTGGCTGATCATGCACTGATCACGTGGCTGATCATGCACTGATCACGTGGCTGATCATGCACTGATCACGTGGCTGATCATGCACTGATCACGTGGCTGATCATGCACTGATCACGTGGCTGATCATGCACTGATCACGTGGCTGATCATGCACTGATCGCGTGGCTGATCATGCACTGATCACGTGGCTGATCATGCACTGATCACGTGGCTGATCATGCACTGATCACGTGGCTGATCATGCACTGATCGCGTGGCTGATCATGCACTGATCACGTGGCTGATCATGCACTGATCACGTGGCTGATCATGCACTGATCACGTGGCTGATCATGCACTGATCACGTGGCTGATCATGACACTGATCACGTGGCTGATCATGCACTGATCACGTGACTGATCATGCACTGATCACGTGGCTGATCATGCACTGATCACGTGGCTGATCATGCACTGATCACGTGGCTGATCATGCACTGATCACGTGGCTGATCATGCACTGATCACGTGGCTGATCATGCACTGATCACGTGACTGATCATGCACTGATCACGTGGCTGATCATGCACTGATCACGTGGCTGATCATGCACTGATCACGTGGCTGATCATGCACTGATCACGTGGCTGATCATGCACTGATCACGTGACTGATCATGCACTGATTACGTGGCTGATCATGCACTGATCACGTGGCTGATCATGCACTGATCACGTGGCTGATCATGCACTGATCACGTGCCTGATCATGCACTGATCACGTGGCTGATCATGCACTGATCACGTGGCTATCATGCACTGATCACGTGGCTGTTCATGCACTAAGCACGTGGCTGGTCATGCATTGATAACCTGGCAATGATACACTGATCACGTGACTGATCATGCACTGATCACGTGCCTGATCATGCACTCATCACGTGCCTGATCATGCAATTATCACCTGACTGATCATGCACTGATCTGGTGGCTATCATTCATTGATTACGTGGTTGATCATACACTGATTAGGTGGCTGATCATACAGTGATCACGTCGCTGATCATGCACTGATTACGTGCCTGATCATGCACTGATCTCGTCGCTGATCATGCACTGATCACGTGGCTGATCATGCACTGATAACCTGGCTGTCATACACTGATCACGTGACTGATCATGCACTCTTCACGTGCTAGATCATGCACTGATTTCGTGGCTGATCCTGCACTAATCACGTTGTGGATCATGCACTGATCACATGGCTGATTATACACTGATCACGTGGCTGATCATGCACTGATAACGTGGCTGTCATACACTGATCACGTGACTGATCATGCACTCTTCACGTGCTAGATCATGCACTGATATCGTGGCTGATCCTGCACTAATCACGTTGTGGATCATGCACTGATCACGTGGCTGATCATGCACTGATCACAAAGCTGATCATACACTGATCACCTGACTGTGCATGCACTGATCACATGGCTGATCATGCACTGATCACGTGGCTGATCATGCGCTGATAACCTGGCTATCATACACTGGTAACATGACTGATCATGCACTCTTCACGTGCCTGATCTTGCACTGATAACATGGCTGATCATGCTCTGATCACGAAGCTAATCATACACTGATCACGTGGCTTTTCATACACTGATCACGTGACTGATCATGGACTCTTCACGTGCCTGATCATGCACTGGTCCCGTGGCTGATCATGAACTGCTCACGAAGCTGATAATTCACTGATCACGTGACTGTGCATGCACTGATCACGTGGCTGATCATGCACTGATCCCGTGGCTAATCATGCACTGATCACGTGGCTGATCATGCACTGATCACGAAGCTGATCATACACTGATCACGTCACTGTGCATGCACTGATCACGTGGCTGATCATGCACTGATCACGTGGCTGATCATGCACTGATCACCTGGCTGTCATACACTGATCACGTGACTGATCATGCACTGTTCACGTGCTAGATCATGCACTGATATCGTGGCTGATCCTGCACTAATCACGTGGCTGATCATGCACTGATCACGTGGCTGATCATACACTGATCACGTGGCTGATCATGCACTGATCACGTGACTGATCATACACTGATCACGTGGCTGATCCTGCACTGATCACGTGGCTGATCATGCACTGATCACGTGGCTGATCATGCACTGATCACGTGACTGATCATTCACTGATCACGTGGCTGATCATGCACTGATCACGTGACTGATCATTCACTGATCACGTGACAGATCATGCACTGATCACGGGGCTATTATGCACTGATCACGTGGCTGATCATGCACTGATCACGTGGCTGATCATGCACTGATCACGTGGCTGATCATGCACTGATCACGTGGCTGATCATGCACTGATCACGTGCCTGATCATGCACTGATCACGTGGCTGATCATGCACTGATCACGTGGCTGATCATGCACTGATCACGTGGCTGATCATGCACTGATCACGTGACTGATGCATGCACTGATCACGTGGCTGATCATGCACTGATCACGTGACTGATCATGCACTGATCACGTGGCTGATCATGCACTGATCACGTGGCTGATCATGCACTGATCACGTGGCTGATCATGCACTGATCACGTGGCTGATCATGCACTGATCACGTGGCTGATCATGCACTGACCACGTGGCTGATCATGCACTCTTCACGTGGCTGATCATGCACTGATCACGTGGCTGATCATGCACTGATCACGTGGCTGATCATGCACTGATCACGTGGCTGATCATGCACTGATCACGTGGCTGATCATGCACTGATCACGTGGCTGATCATGCACTGATCACGTGGCTGATCATGCACTGATCACGTGGCTGATCATGCACTGATCACGTGGCTGATCATGCACTGATCACGTGGCTGATCATGCACTGATCACGTGGCTGATGCATGCACTGATCACGTGGCTGATCATGCACTGATCACGTGGCTGATCATGCACTGATCACGTGACTGATCATGCACTGATCACGTGGCTGATCATGCACTGATCACGTGGCTGATCATGCACTGATCACGTGGCTGATCATGCACTGATCACGTGGCTGATCATGCACTGATCACGTGGCTGATCATGCACTGATCACGTGGCTGATCATGCACTGATCACGTGGCTGATCATGCACTGATCACGTGGCTGATCATGCACTGATCACGTGGCTGATCATGCACTGATCACGTGGCTGATCATGCACTGATCACGTGACTGATCATGCACTGATCACGTGCCTGATCATGCACTGATCACGTGACTGATCATGCACTGATCACGTGGCTGATCATGCACTGATCACGTGGCTGATCATGCACTGATCACGTGGCTGATCATGCACTGATCACGTGGCTGATCATGCACTGATCACGTGGCTGATCATGCACTGATCACGTGGCTGATCATGCACTGATCACGTGGCTGATCATGCACTGATCACGTGGCTGATCATGCACTGATCACGTGGCTGATCATGCACTGATCACGTGGCTGATCATGCACTGATCACGTGGCTGATCATGCACTGATCACGTGGCTGATCATGCACTGATCACGTGACTGATCATGCACTGATCACGTGGCTGATCATGCACTGATCACGTGGCTGATCATGCACTGATCACGTGGCTGATCATGCACTGATCACGTGGCTGATCATGCACTGATCACGTGGCTGATCATGCACTGATCACGTGGCTGATCATGCACTGATCACGTGGCTGATCATGCACTGATCACGTGGCTGATCATGCACTGATCACGTGGCTGATCATGCACTGATCACGTGGCTGATCATGCACTGATCACGTGGCTGATCATGCACTGATCACGTGGCTGATCATGCACTGATCACGTGGCTGATCATGCACTGATCGCGTGGCTGATCATGCACTGATCACGTGGCTGATCATGCACTGATCACGTGGCTGATCATGCACTGATCACGTGGCTGATCATGCACTGATCACGTGGCTGATCATGCACTGATCACGTGGCTGATCATGCACTGATCACGTGGCTGATCATGCACTGATCACGTGGCTGATCATGCACTGATCACGTGGCTGATCATGCACTGATCACGTGGCTGATCATGCACTGATCACGTGGCTGATCATGCACTGATCACGTGGCTGATCATGCACTGATCACGTGGCTGATCATGCACTGATCACGTGGCTGATCATGCACTGATCACGTGGCTGATCATGCACTGATCACGTGGCTGATCATGCACTGATCACGTGGCTGATCATGCACTGATCACGTGGCTGATCATGCACTGATCACGTGGCTGATCATGCACTGATCACGTGGCTGATCATGCACTGATCACGTGGCTGATCATGCACTGATCACGTGGCTGATCATGCACTGATCACGTGGCTGATCATGCACTGATCACGTGGCTGATCATGCACTGATCACGTGGCTGATCATGCACTGATCACGTGGCTGATCATGCACTGATCACGTGGCTGATCATGCACTGATCACGTGGCTGATCATGCACTGATCACGTGGCTGATCATGCACTGATCACGTGGCTGATCATGCACTGATCACGTGGCTGATCATGCACTGATCACGTGGCTGATCATGCACTGATCACGTGGCTGATCATGCACTGATCACGTGGCTGATCATGCACTGATCACGTGACTGATCATGCACTGATCACGTGGCTGATCATGCACTGATCACGTGGCTGATCATGCACTGATCACGTGGCTGATCATGCACTGATCACGTGGCTGATCATGCACTGATCACGTGGCTGATCATGCACTGATCACGTGGCTGATCATGCACTGATCACGTGGCTGATCATGCACTGATCACGTGGCTGATCATGCACTGATCACGTGGCTGATCATGCACTGATCACGTGGCTGATCATGCACTGATCACGTGGCTGATCATGCACTGATCACGTGGCTGATCATGCACTGATCACGTGACTGATCATGCACTGATCACGTGGCTGATCATGCACTGATCACGTGGCTGATCATGCACTGATCGCGTGGCTGATCATGCACTGATCACGTGGCTGATCATGCACTGATCACGTGGCTGATCATGCACTGATCACGTGGCTGATCATGCACTGATCACGTGGCTGATCATGCACTGATCACGTGGCTGATCATGCACTGATCACGTGGCTGATCATGCACTGATCACGTGGCTGATCATGCACTGATCGCGTGGCTGATCATGCACTGATCACGTGGCTGATCATGCACTGATCACGTGGCTGATCATGCACTGATCACGTGGCTGATCATGCACTGATCACGTGGCTGATCATGCACTGATCACGTGGCTGATCATGCACTGATCACGTGGCTGATCATGCACTGATCACGTGGCTGATCATGCACTGATCACGTGGCTGATCATGCACTGATCACGTGGCTGATCATGCACTGATCACGTGGCTGATCATGCACTGATCACGTGGCTGATCATGCACTGATCACGTGGCTGATCATGCACTGATCACGTGGCTGATCATGCACTGATCACGTGGCTGATCATGCACTGATCACGTGGCTGATCATGCACTGATCACGTGGCTGATCATGCACTGATCACGTGACTGATCATGCACTGATCACGTGGCTGATCATGCACTGATCACGTGCCTGATCATGCACTGATCACGTGGCTGATCATGCACTGATCACGTGGCTGATCATGCACTGATCACGTGGCTGATCATGCACTGATCACGTGGCTGATCATGCACTGATCACGTGGCTGATCATGCACTGATCACGTGGCTGATCATGCACTGATCACGTGACTGATCATGCACTGATCACGTGGCTGATCATGCACTGATCACGTGGCTGATCATGCACTGATCACGTGGCTGATCATGCACTGATCACGTGGCTGATCATGCACTGATCACGTGGCTGATCATGCACTGATCACGTGGCTGATCATGCACTGATCACGTGGCTGATCATGCACTGATCACGTGGCTGATCATGCACTGATCGCGTGGCTGATCATGCACTGATCACGTGGCTGATCATGCACTGATCACGTGGCTGATCATGCACTGATCACGTGGCTGATCATGCACTGATCACGTGGCTGATCATGCACTGATCACGTGGCTGATCATGCACTGATCACGTGGCTGATCATGCACTGATCACGTGGCTGATCATGCACTGATCACGTGGCTGATCATGCACTGATCACGTGGCTGATCATGCACTGATCACGTGGCTGATCATGCACTGATCACGTGGCTGATCATGCACTGATCACGTGGCTGATCATGCACTGATCACGTGACTGATCATGCACTGATCACGTGACTGATCATGCACTGATCACGTGGCTGATCATGCACTGATCACGTGGCTGATCATGCACTGATCACGTGGCTGATCATGCACTGATCACGTGGCTGATCATGCACTGATCACGTGGCTGATCATGCACTGATCACGTGGCTGATCATGCACTGATCACGTGGCTGATCATGCACTGATCACGTGGCTGATCATGCACTGATCGCGTGGCTGATCATGCACTGATCACGTGGCTGATCATGCACTGATCACGTGGCTGATCATGCACTGATCACGTGGCTGATCATGCACTGATCACGTGCCTGATCATGCACTGATCACGTGGCTGATCATGCACTGATCACGTGGCTGATCATGCACTGATCACGTGGCTGATCATGCACTGATCACGTGGCTGATCATGCACTGATCACGTGGCTGATCATGCACTGATCACGTGACTGATCATGCACTGATCACGTGGCTGATCATGCACTGATCACGTGGCTGATCATGCACTGATCACGTGGCTGATCATGCACTGATCACGTGGCTGATCATGCACTGATCACGTGGCTGATCATGCACTGATCACGTGGCTGATCATGCACTGATCACGTGGCTGATCATGCACTGATCACGTGGCTGATCATGCACTGATCACGTGGCTGATCATGCACTGATCACGTGGCTGATCATGCACTGATCACGTGACTGATCATGCACTGATCACGTGGCTGATCATGCACTGATCACGTGGCTGATCATGCACTGATCACGTGGCTGATCATACACTGATCACGTGCTGATCATGCACTGATCACGTGGCTGATCATGCACTGATCACGTCTGATCATGCACTGATCACGTGGCTGATCATGCACTGATCACGTGGCTGATCATGCACTGATCACGTGGCTGATCATGCACTGATCACGTGACTGATCATGCACTGATCACGTGGCTGATCATGCACTGATCACGTGGCTGATCATGCACTGATCACGTGGCTGATCATGCACTGATCACGTGACTGATCATGCACTGATCACGTGGCTGATCATGCACTGATCACGTGGCTGATCATGCACTGATCACGTGGCTGATCATGCACTGATCACGTGGCTGATCATGCACTGATCACGTGACTGATCATGCACTGATCACGTGGCTGATCATGCACTGATCACGTGGCTGATCATGCACTGATCACGTGCTGATCATGCACTGATCACGTGGCTGATCATGCACTGATCACGTGGCTGATCATGCACTGATCACGTGGCTGATCATGCACTGATCACGTGGCTGATCATGCACTGATCGCGTGGCTGATCATGCACTGATCACGTGGCTGATCATGCACTGATCACGTGGCTGATCATGCACTGATCACGTGGCTGATCATGCACTGATCACGTGGCTGATCATGCACTGATCACGTGACTGATCATGCACTGATCACGTGCTGATCATGCACTGATCACGTGGCTGATCATGCACTGATCACGTGCTGATCATGCACTGATCACGTGGCTGATCATGCACTGATCACGTGGCTGATCATGCACTGATCACGTGACTGATCATGCACTGATCACGTGACTGATCATGCACTGATCACGTGGCTGATCATGCACTGATCACGTGGCTGATCATGCACTGATCACGTGGCTGATCATGCACTGATCACGTGGCTGATCATGCACTGATCACGTGGCTGATCATGCACTGATCACGTGGCTGATCATGCACTGATCACGTGGCTGATCATGCACTGATCACGTGGCTGATCATGCACTGATCACGTGGCTGATCATGCACTGATCACGTGGCTGATCATGCACTGATCACGTGACTGATCATGCACTGATCACGTGCCTGATCATGCACTGATCACGTGCCTGATCATGCACTGATCACGTGACTGATCATGCACTGATCACGTGGCTGATCATGCACTGATCACGTGGCTGATCATGCACTGATCACGTGGCTGATCATGCACTGATCACGTGGCTGATCATGCACTGATCACGTGGCTGATCATGCACTGATCACGTGGCTGATCATGCACTGATCACGTGGCTGATCATGCACTGATCACGTGGCTGATCATGCACTGATCACGTGGCTGATCATGCACTGATCACGTGGCTGATCATGCACTGATCACGTGGCTGATCATGCACTGATCACGTGGCTGATCATGCACTGATCACGTGACTGATCATGCACTGATCACGTGGCTGATCATGCACTGATCACGTGGCTGATCATGCACTGATCACGTGGCTGATCATGCACTGATCACGTGGCTGATCATGCACTGATCACGTGGCTGATCATGCACTGATCACGTGGCTGATCATGCACTGATCACGTGGCTGATCATGCACTGATCACGTGGCTGATCATGCACTGATCACGTGACTGATCATGCACTGATCGCGTGGCTGATCATGCACTGATCACGTGGCTGATCATGCACTGATCACGTGGCTGATCATGCACTGATCACGTGGCTGATCATGCACTGATCACGTGACTGATCATGCACTGATCACGTGACTGATCATGCACTGATCACGTGGCTGATCATGCACTGATCGCGTGGCTGATCATGCACTGATCACGTGGCTGATCATGCACTGATCACGTGGCTGATCATGCACTGATCACGTGGCTGATCATGCACTGATCACGTGGCTGATCATGCACTGATCACGTGGCTGATCATGCACTGATCACGTGGCTGATCATGCACTGATCACGTGGCTGATCATGCACTGATCGCGTGGCTGATCATGCACTGATCACGTGGCTGATCATGCACTGATCACGTGGCTGATCATGCACTGATCACGTGGCTGATCATGCACTGATCACGTGGCTGATCATGCACTGATCACGTGACTGATCATGCACTGATCACGTGGCTGATCATGCACTGATCACGTGGCTGATCATGCACTGATCACGTGGCTGATCATGCACTGATCACGTGACTGATCATGCACTGATCACGTGGCTGATCATGCACTGATCACGTGGCTGATCATGCACTGATCACGTGACTGATCATGCACTGATCACGTGGCTGATCATGCACTGATCACGTGGCTGATCATGCACTGATCACGTGGCTGATCATGCACTGATCACGTGGCTGATCATGCACTGATCACGTGGCTGATCATGCACTGATCACGTGGCTGATCATGCACTGATCACGTGGCTGATCATGCACTGATCACGTAACTGATCATGCACTGATCACGTGGCTGATCATGCACTGATCACGTGGCTGATCATGCACTGATCACGTGACTGATCATGCACTGATCACGTGGCTGATCATGCACTGATCACGTGACTGATCATGCACTGATCACGTGACTGATCATGCACTGATCACGTGGCTGATCATGCACTGATCACGTGGCTGATCATGCACTGATCACGTGGCTGATCATGCACTGATCACGTGACTGATCATGCACTGATCACGTGGCTGATCATGCACTGATCACGTGGCTGATCATGCACTGATCACGTGACTGATCATGCACTGATCACGTGGCTGATCATGCACTGATCACGTGGCTGATCATGCACTGATCACGTGGCTGATCATGCACTGATCACGTGGCTGATCATGCACTGATCACGTGACTGATCATGCACTGATCACGTGGCTGATCATGCACTGATCACGTGGCTGATCATGCACTGATCACGTGGCTGATCATGCACTGATCACGTGGCTGATCATGCACTGATCACGTGGCTGATCATGCACTGATCACGTGGCTGATCATGCACTGATCACGTGACTGATCATGCACTGATCACGTGGCTGATCATGCACTGATCACGTGCTGATCATGCACTGATCACGTGACTGATCATGCACTGATCACGTGGCTGATCATGCACTGATCACGTGGCTGATCATGCACTGATCACGTGGCTGATCATGCACTGATCACGTGGCTGATCATGCACTGATCACGTGACTGATCATGCACTGATCACGTGGCTGATCATGCACTGATCACGTGGCTGATCATGCACTGATCACGTGGCTGATCATGCACTGATCACGTGGCTGATCATGCACTGATCACGTGGCTGATCATGCACTGATCACGTGGCTGATCATGCACTGATCACGTGGCTGATCATGCACTGATCACGTGGCTGATCATGCACTGATCACGTGGCTGATCATGCACTGATCACGTGGCTGATCATGCACTGATCACGTGGCTGATCATGCACTGATCACGTGGCTGATCATGCACTGATCACGTGGCTGATCATGCACTGATCACGTGGCTGATCATGCACTGATCACGTGGCTGATCATGCACTGATCACGTGGCTGATCATGCACTGATCACGTGGCTGATCATGCACTGATCACGTGGCTGATCATGCACTGATCACGTGGCTGATCATGCACTGATCACGTGGCTGATCATGCACTGATCACGTGGCTGATCATGCACTGATCACGTGCTGATCATGCACTGATCACGTGGCTGATCATGCACTGATCACGTGTGATCATGCACTGATCACGTGGCTGATCATGCACTGATCACGTGGCTGATCATGCACTGATCACGTGGCTGATCATGCACTGATCACGTGGCTGATCATGCACTGATCACGTGGCTGATCATGCACTGATCACGTGGCTGATCATGCACTGATCACGTGACTGATCATGCACTGATCACGGGCTGATCATGCACTGATCACGTGGCTGATCATGCACTGATCACGTGGCTGATCATGCACTGATCACGTGGCTGATCATGCACTGATCACGTGACTGATCATGCACTGATCACGTGGCTGATCATGCACTGATCACGTGGCTGATCATGCACTGATCACGTGGCTGATCATGCACTGATCACGTGGCTGATCATGCACTGATCACGTGGCTGATCATGCACTGATCACGTGGCTGATCATGCACTGATCACGTGGCTGATCATGCACTGATCACGTGGCTGATCATGCACTGATCACGTGGCTGATCATGCACTGATCACGTGGCTGATCATGCACTGATCACGTGGCTATCATGCACTGATCACGTGGCTGATCATGCACTGATCACGTGGCTGATCATGCACTGATCACGTGGCTGATCATGCACTGATCACGTGGCTGATCATGCACTGATCACGTGGCTGATCATGCACTGATCGCGTGGCTGATCATGCACTGATCACGTGATCATGCACTGATCACGTGACTGATCATGCACTGATCACGTGGCTGATCATGCACTGATCACGTGGCTGATCATGCACTGATCACGTGGCTGATCATGCACTGATCACGTGGCTGATCATGCACTGATCACGTGGCTGATCATGCACTGATCACGTGGCTGATCATGCACTGATCACGTGGCTGATCATGCACTGATCACGTGGCTGATCATGCACTGATCACGTGGCTGATCATGCACTGATCACGTGGCTGATCATGCACTGATCACGTGGCTGATCATGCACTGATCACGTGACTGATCATGCACTGATCACGTGGCTGATCATGCACTGATCACGTGACTGATCATGCACTGATCACGTGGCTGATCATGCACTGATCACGTGGATCATGCACTGATCACGTGGCTGATCATGCACTGATCACGTGGCTGATCATGCACTGATCACGTGGCTGATCATGCACTGATCGCGTGGCTGATCATGCACTGATCACGTGGCTGATCATGCACTGATCACGTGGCTGATCATGCACTGATCACGTGACTGATCATGCACTGATCACGTGGCTGATCATGCACTGATCACGTGGCTGATCATGCACTGATCACGTGACTGATCATGCACTGATCACGTGGCTGATCATGCACTGATCACGTGGCTGATCATGCACTGATCACGTGACTGATCATGCACTGATCACGTGACTGATCATGCACTGATCGCGTGGCTATCATGCACTGATCACGTGGCTGATCATGCACTGATCACGTGACTGATCATGCACTGATCACGTGGCTGATCATGCACTGATCATGAAACTGATCATACACTGATCACGTGACTGTCATGCACTGATCACGTGGCTGATCATGCACTGATCAGTGGCTGATCATGCACTGATCACGTGGCTGATCATGCACTGATCACGTGGCTGATCATACACTGATCACGTGACTGTCATGCACTGATCACGTGACTGATCATGCACTGATCACGTGACTGATCATGCACTGATCACGTGACTGATCATGCACTGATCACGTGGCTATCATGCACTGATCACGTGGCTGATCATGCACTGATCACGTGGCTATCATGCACTGATCACGTGACTGATCATGCACTGATCACGTGCCTGATCATGCACTGATCACGTGGCTGATCATGCACTGATCACGTGGCTGATCATGCACTGATCACGTGGCTGATCATGCACTGATCACGTGGCTGATCATGCACTGATCACGTGGCTATCATGCACTGATCACGTGACTGATCATGCACTGATCACGTGCCTGATCATGCACTGATCACGTGGCTGATCATGCACTGATCACGTGGCTGATCATGCACTGATCACGTGGCTGATCATGCACTGATCACGTGGCTGATCATGCACTGATCACGTGGCTGATCATGCACTGATCACGTGGCTGATCATGCACTGATCACGTGACTGATCATGCACTGATCACGTGGCAATCATGCACTGATCACGTGGCTGATCATGCACTGATCACGTGGCTATCATGCACTGATCACATGACTGATCATGCACTGATCACGTGGCTATCATGCACTGATCACGTGACTATCATGCACTGATCACGTGACTGATCATGCACTGATCACGTGGCTATCATGCACTGATCACGTGGTGATCATGCACTGATCACGTGGCTGATCATGCACTGATCACGTTGTGATCATGCACTGATCACGTGGCTGATCATGCACTGATCACGTGGCTGATCATGCACTGATCACGTGGCTGATCATGCACTGATCACGTGACTGATCATGCACTGATCACGTGGCTATCATGCACTGATCACGTGGCTGATCATGCACTGATCACGTGACTGATCATGCACTGATCACGTGCCTGATCATGCACTGATCACGTGCCTGATCATGCACTGATCACGTGACTGATCATGCACTGATCACGTGACTGATCATGCACTGATCACTGGCTATCATGCACTGATCACGTGGCTGATCATGCACTGATCACGTGACTGATCATGCACTGATCACGTGGCTGATCATGCACTGATCACGTGGCTGATCATGCACTGATCACGTGACTGATCATGCACTGATCACGTGGCTGATCATGCACTGATCACGTGGCTGATCATGCACTGATCACGTGGCTGATCATGCACTGATCACGTGGCTGATCATGCACTGATCACGTGACTGTCATGCACTGATCACGTGACTGATCATGCACTGATCACGTTGATCATGCACTGATCACGTGGCTGATCATGCACTGATCACGTGACTGATCATGCACTGATCACGTGGCTGATCATGCACTGATCACGTGGCTGATCATGCACTGATCACGTGGCTGATCATGCACTGATCACCTGGCAATGATACACTGATCACGTGACTGATCATGCACTGATCACGTGGCTGATCATGCACTGATCACGTGCCTGATCATGCACTGATCACGTGACTGATCATGCACTGATCACGTGGCTATCATGCACTGATCACGTGGCTGATCATGCACTGATCACGTGGCTGATCATGCACTGATCACGTGCTGATCATGCACTGATCACGTGCCTGATCATGCACTGATCACGTGGCTGATCATGCACTGATCACGTGGCTGATCATGCACTGATCACGTGGCTGATCATGCACTGATCACGTGACTGATCATGCACTGATCACGTGCTGATCATGCACTGATCACGTGGCTGATCATGCACTGATCACGTTGTGATCATGCACTGATCACGTGGCTGATCATGCACTGATCACGTGGCTGATCATGCACTGATCACGTGGCTGATCATGCACTGATCACGTGACTGATCATGCACTGATCACGTGCTGATCATGCACTGATCACGTGGCTGATCATGCACTGATCACGTGCTGATCATGCACTGATCACGTGGCTGATCATGCACTGATCACGTGACTGATCATGCACTGATCACGTGCCTGATCATGCACTGATCACGTGGCTGATCATGCACTGATCACGGCTGATCATGCACTGATCACGTGACTGATCATGCACTGATCACGTGGCTGATCATGCACTGATCACGTGGCTGATCATGCACTGATCACGTGGCTGATCATGCACTGATCACGTGGCTGATCATGCACTGATCACGTGACTGTCATGCACTGATCACGTGGCTGATCATGCACTGATCACGTGGCTGATCATGCACTGATCACCTGGCTGTCATGCACTGATCACGTGACTGATCATGCACTGATCACGTGCTGATCATGCACTGATCACGTGGCTGATCATGCACTGATCACGTTGTGATCATGCACTGATCACGTGGCTGATCATGCACTGATCACGTGGCTGATCATGCACTGATCACGTGACTGATCATGCACTGATCACGTGACTGATCATGCACTGATCACGTGGCTATCATGCACTGATCACGTGGCTGATCATGCACTGATCACGTGACTGATCATGCACTGATCATGAAACTGATCATGCACTGATCATATGACTGTCATGCACTGATCACGTGGCTGATCATGCACTGATCAGTGGCTGATCATGCACTGAGACCGTGCCTGATCATGCACTGATCACGTGGCTGATCATGCACTGATCACGTGAGAGTGCATGCACTGATCACGTGACTGATCATGCACTGATCACGTACTGATCATGCACTGATCACGTGACTGATCATGCACTGATCACGGGCTATCATGCACTGATCACGTGGCTGATCATGCACTGATCACGTGGCTGATCATGCACTGATCACCTGGCTATCATAAACTGATCACATGACTGATCATGCACTCTTCACCTGCCTGATCATGCACTGATCACGTGGCTGATCATGCACTGATCACGTGGCTGATCATGCACTGATCACGTGGCTGATCATGCACTGATCACGTGGCTGATCATGCACTGATCACCTGGCTATCATGCACTGATCACGTGACTGATCATGCACTGATCACCTGCCTGA
Organism: Bos javanicus; assembly: GCF_032452875.1. Taxonomy (NCBI): domain Eukaryota; kingdom Metazoa; phylum Chordata; class Mammalia; order Artiodactyla; family Bovidae; genus Bos; species Bos javanicus. The sequence continues at coordinate 28,871 of NW_026893942.1, forward strand.
TCATGCACTGATCACGTGGCTGATCATGCACTGATCACGTGGCTGATCATGCACTGATCACGTGGCTGATCATGCACTGATCACGTGGCTGATCATGCACTGATCACGTGGCTGATCATGCACTGATCACGTGGCTGATCATGCACTGATCACGTAACTGATCATGCACTGATCACGTGGCAATCATGCACTGATCACGTGGCTGATCATGCACTGATCACGTGGCTATCATGCACTGATCACGTGGCTGATCATGCACTGATCACGTGGCTGATCATGCACTGATAACTGGCAATGATACACTGATCACGTGACTGATCATGCACTGATCACGTGCCTGATCATGCACTGATCACGTGGCTGATCATGCACTGATCACGTGACTGATCATGCACTGATCACGTGGCTATCATGCACTGATCACGTGGCTGATCATGCACTGATCACGTGGCTGATCATGCACTGATCACGTGCTGATCATGCACTGATCACGTGCCTGATCATGCACTGATCACGTGGCTGATCATGCACTGATCACGTGGCTGATCATGCACTGATCACGTGGCTGATCATGCACTGATCACGTGGCTGATCATGCACTGATCACGTGGCTGATCATGCACTGATCACGTGACTGATCATGCACTGATCACGTGCTGATCATGCACTGATCACGTGGCTGATCATGCACTGATCACGTTGTGATCATGCACTGATCACGTGGCTGATCATGCACTGATCACGTGGCTGATCATGCACTGATCACGTGGCTGATCATGCACTGATCACGTGACTGATCATGCACTGATCACGTGGCTGATCATGCACTGATCACGTGGCTGATCATGCACTGATCACGTGGCTATCATACACTGATCACATGACTGATCATGCACTGATCACGTGCTGATCATGCACTGATCACGTGGCTGATCATGCACTGATCACGTGGCTGATCATGCACTGATCACGTGGCTGATCATGCACTGATCACGTGACTGATCATGCACTGATCACGTGGCTGATCATGCACTGATCACGTGGCTGATCATGCACTGATCACGTGGCTGATCATGCACTGATCACGTGACTGATCATGCACTGATCACGTGGCTGATCATGCACTGATCACGTGGCTGATCATGCACTGATCACGTGGCTGATCATGCACTGATCACGTGGCTGATCATGCACTGATCACGTGACTGATCATGCACTGATCACGTGGCTGATCATGCACTGATCACGTGGCTGATCATGCACTGATCACGTGGCTGTCATACACTGATCACGTGACTGATCATGCACTGATCACGTGCTGATCATGCACTGATCACGTGGCTGATCATGCACTGATCACGTTGTGATCATGCACTGATCACGTGGCTGATCATGCACTGATCACGTGGCTGATCATGCACTGATCACGTGACTGATCATGCACTGATCACGTGACTGATCATGCACTGATCACGTGGCTATCATGCACTGATCACGTGGCTGATCATGCACTGATCACGTGACTGATCATGCACTGATCACGTGGCTGATCATGCACTGATCACGAAACTGATCATGCACTGATCACGTGACTGCATGCACTGATCACGTGGCTGATCATGCACTGATCACGTGGCTGATCATGCACTGATCACGTGGCTGATCATGCACTGATCACGTGGCTGATCATGCACTGATCACGTGACTGTCATGCACTGATCACGTGGCTGATCATGCACTGATCACGTGACTGATCATGCACTGATCACGTGACTGATCATGCACTGATCACGGGACTGATCATGCACTGATCACGTGGCTGATCATGCACTGATCACGTGGCTGATCATGCACTGATCACGTGGCTATCATGCACTGATCACGTGACTGATCATGCACTGATCACGTGCCTGATCATGCACTGATCACGTGGCTGATCATGCACTGATCACGTGGCTGATCATGCACTGATCACGTGGCTGATCATGCACTGATCACGTGGCTGATCATGCACTGATCACGTGGCTGATCATGCACTGATCACGTGGCTGATCATGCACTGATCACGTGACTGATCATGCACTGATCACGTGGCTGATCATGCACTGATCACGTGGCTGATCATGCACTGATCACGTGGCTGATCATGCACTGATCACGTGACTGATCATGCACTGATCACGTGGCTGATCATGCACTGATCACGTGGCTGATCATGCACTGATCACGTGGCTGATCATGCACTGATCACGTGGCTGATCATGCACTGATCACGTGACTGATCATGCACTGATCACGTGGCTATCATGCACTGATCACGTGGCTGATCATGCACTGATCACGTGACTGATCATGCACTGATCACGTGGCTGATCATGCACTGATCACGTGGCTGATCATGCACTGATCACGTGGCTGATCATGCACTGATCACGTGGCTGATCATGCACTGATCACGTGACTGTCATGCACTGATCACGTGACTGATCATGCACTGATCACGTGACTGATCATGCACTGATCACGTGACTGATCATGCACTGATCACGTGGCTATCATGCACTGATCACGTGGCTGATCATGCACTGATCACGTGGCTGATCATGCACTGATCACGTGGCTATCATGCACTGATCACGTGACTGATCATGCACTGATCACGTGCCTGATCATGCACTGATCACGTGGCTGATCATGCACTGATCACGTGGCTGATCATGCACTGATCACGTGGCTGATCATGCACTGATCACGTGGCTGATCATGCACTGATCACGTGGCTGATCATGCACTGATCACGTGACTGATCATGCACTGATCACGTGCCTGATCATGCACTGATCACGTGGCTGATCATGCACTGATCACGTGGCTGATCATGCACTGATCACGTGGCTGATCATGCACTGATCACGTGGCTGATCATGCACTGATCACGTGGCTGATCATGCACTGATCACGTGGCTGATCATGCACTGATCACGTGACTGATCATGCACTGATCACGTGGCTGATCATGCACTGATCACGTGGCTGATCATGCACTGATCACGTGGCTGATCATGCACTGATCACGTGACTGATCATGCACTGATCACGTGGCTGATCATGCACTGATCACGTGACTATCATGCACTGATCACGTGACTGATCATGCACTGATCACGTGGCTGATCATGCACTGATCACGTGGCTGATCATGCACTGATCACGTGGCTGATCATGCACTGATCACGTGTGATCATGCACTGATCACGTGGCTGATCATGCACTGATCACGTGGCTGATCATGCACTGATCACGTGGCTGATCATGCACTGATCACGTGACTGATCATGCACTGATCACGTGGCTGATCATGCACTGATCACGTGGCTGATCATGCACTGATCACGTGACTGATCATGCACTGATCACGTGGCTGATCATGCACTGATCACGTGGCTGATCATGCACTGATCACGTGACTGATCATGCACTGATCACGTGACTGATCATGCACTGATCACGTGGCTATCATGCACTGATCACGTGGCTGATCATGCACTGATCACGTGACTGATCATGCACTGATCACGTGGCTGATCATGCACTGATCACGTGGCTGATCATGCACTGATCACGTGACTGTCATGCACTGATCACGTGGCTGATCATGCACTGATCACGTGGCTGATCATGCACTGATCACGTGGCTGATCATGCACTGATCACGTGGCTGATCATGCACTGATCACGTGACTGATCATGCACTGATCACGTGCTGATCATGCACTGATCACGTGGCTGATCATGCACTGATCACGTGACTGATCATGCACTGATCACGTGACTGATCATGCACTGATCACGTGGCTGATCATGCACTGATCACGTGGCTGATCATGCACTGATCACGTGACTGATCATGCACTGATCACGTGGCTGATCATGCACTGATCACGTGGCTGATCATGCACTGATCACGTGATCATGCACTGATCACGTGGCTGATCATGCACTGATCACGTGGCTGATCATGCACTGATCACGTGGCTGATCATGCACTGATCACGTGGCTGATCATGCACTGATCACGTGACTGATCATGCACTGATCACGTGGCTGATCATGCACTGATCACGTGCTGATCATGCACTGATCACGTGGCTGATCATGCACTGATCACGTGACTGATCATGCACTGATCACGTGGCTGATCATGCACTGATCACGTGGCTGATCATGCACTGATCACGTGGCTGATCATGCACTGATCACGTGGCAATCATGCACTGATCACGTGACTGATCATGCACTGATCACGTGGCTGATCATGCACTGATCACGTGGCTGATCATGCACTGATCACGTGACTGATCATGCACTGATCACGTGGCTATCATGCACTGATCACGTGGCTGATCATGCACTGATCACGTGGCTGATCATGCACTGATCACGTGGCTGATCATGCACTGATCACGTGGCTGATCATGCACTGATCACGTGGCTGATCATGCACTGATCACGTGGCTGATCATGCACTGATCACGTGGCTGATCATGCACTGATCACGTGACTGATCATGCACTGATCACGTGCTGATCATGCACTGATCACGTGGCTGATCATGCACTGATCACGTGGTGATCATGCACTGATCACGTGGCTGATCATGCACTGATCACGTGGCTGATCATGCACTGATCACGTGGCTGATCATGCACTGATCACGTGACTGATCATGCACTGATCACGTGGCTGATCATGCACTGATCACGTGACTGATCATGCACTGATCACGTGACTGATCATGCACTGATCACGGGACTGATCATGCACTGATCACGTGGCTGATCATGCACTGATCACGTGGCTGATCATGCACTGATCACGTGGCTGATCATGCACTGATCACGTGACTGATCATGCACTGATCACGTGGCTGATCATGCACTGATCACGTGGCTGATCATGCACTGATCACGTGGCTGATCATGCACTGATCACGTGGCTGATCATGCACTGATCACGTGACTGATCATGCACTGATCACGTGGCTGATCATGCACTGATCACGTGGCTGATCATGCACTGATCACGTGACTGATCATGCACTGATCACGTGGCTGATCATGCACTGATCACGTGGCTGATCATGCACTGATCACGTGGCTATCATGCACTGATCACGTGACTGATCATGCACTGATCACGTGCCTGATCATGCACTGATCACGTGGCTGATCATGCACTGATCACGTGGCTGATCATGCACTGATCACGTGGCTGATCATGCACTGATCACGTGGCTGATCATGCACTGATCACGTGGCTATCATGCACTGATCACGTGACTGATCATGCACTGATCACGTGCCTGATCATGCACTGATCACGTGGCTGATCATGCACTGATCACGTGGCTGATCATGCACTGATCACGTGGCTGATCATGCACTGATCACGTGGCTGATCATGCACTGATCACGTGGCTGATCATGCACTGATCACGTGGCTGATCATGCACTGATCACGTGACTGATCATGCACTGATCACGTGGCTGATCATGCACTGATCACGTGGCTGATCATGCACTGATCACGTGGCTATCATGCACTGATCACGTGACTGATCATGCACTGATCACGTGGCTGATCATGCACTGATCACGTGACTGATCATGCACTGATCACGTGACTGATCATGCACTGATCACGTGGCTATCATGCACTGATCACGTGGCTGATCATGCACTGATCACGTGGCTGATCATGCACTGATCACGTTGTGATCATGCACTGATCACGTGGCTGATCATGCACTGATCACGTGGCTGATCATGCACTGATCACGTGGCTGATCATGCACTGATCACGTGACTGATCATGCACTGATCACGTGGCTGATCATGCACTGATCACGTGGCTGATCATGCACTGATCACGTGACTGATCATGCACTGATCACGTGGCTGATCATGCACTGATCACGTGGCTGATCATGCACTGATCACGTGACTGATCATGCACTGATCACGTGACTGATCATGCACTGATCTGGCTATCATGCACTGATCACGTGGCTGATCATGCACTGATCACGTGACTGATCATGCACTGATCACGTGGCTGATCATGCACTGATCACGAAACTGATCATGCACTGATCACGTGACTGTCATGCACTGATCACGTGGCTGATCATGCACTGATCAGTGGCTGATCATGCACTGATCACGTGGCTGATCATGCACTGATCACGTGGCTGATCATGCACTGATCACGTGACTGTCATGCACTGATCACGTGACTGATCATGCACTGATCACGTGACTGATCATGCACTGATCACGTGACTGATCATGCACTGATCACGTGGCTGATCATGCACTGATCACGTGGCTGATCATGCACTGATCACGTGGCTATCATGCACTGATCACGTGACTGATCATGCACTGATCACGTGCCTGATCATGCACTGATCACGTGGCTGATCATGCACTGATCACGTGGCTGATCATGCACTGATCACGTGGCTGATCATGCACTGATCACGTGGCTGATCATGCACTGATCACGTGGCTATCATGCACTGATCACGTGACTGATCATGCACTGATCACGTGCCTGATCATGCACTGATCACGTGGCTGATCATGCACTGATCACGTGGCTGATCATGCACTGATCACGTGGCTGATCATGCACTGATCACGTGGCTGATCATGCACTGATCACGTGGCTGATCATGCACTGATCACGTGGCTGATCATGCACTGATCACGTGACTGATCATGCACTGATCACGTGGCAATCATGCACTGATCACGTGGCTGATCATGCACTGATCACGTGGCTGATCATGCACTGATCACGTGACTGATCATGCACTGATCACGTGGCTGATCATGCACTGATCACGTGACTGATCATGCACTGATCACGTGACTGATCATGCACTGATCACGTGGCTATCATGCACTGATCACGTGGCTGATCATGCACTGATCACGTGGCTGATCATGCACTGATCACGTGTGATCATGCACTGATCACGTGGCTGATCATGCACTGATCACGTGGCTGATCATGCACTGATCACGTGGCTGATCATGCACTGATCACGTGACTGATCATGCACTGATCACGTGGCTGATCATGCACTGATCACGTGGCTGATCATGCACTGATCACGTGACTGATCATGCACTGATCACGTGGCTGATCATGCACTGATCACGTGGCTGATCATGCACTGATCACGTGACTGATCATGCACTGATCACGTGACTGATCATGCACTGATCACGTGGCTATCATGCACTGATCACGTGGCTGATCATGCACTGATCACGTGGCTGATCATGCACTGATCACGTGGCTATCATGCACTGATCACGTGACTGATCATGCACTGATCACGTGCCTGATCATGCACTGATCACGTGGCTGATCATGCACTGATCACGTGGCTGATCATGCACTGATCACGTGGCTGATCATGCACTGATCACGTGGCTGATCATGCACTGATCACGTGGCTATCATGCACTGATCACGTGACTGATCATGCACTGATCACGTGGCTGATCATGCACTGATCACGTGGCTGATCATGCACTGATCACGTGGCTGATCATGCACTGATCACGTGGCTGATCATGCACTGATCACGTGGCTGATCATGCACTGATCACGTGGCTGATCATGCACTGATCACGTGGCTGATCATACACTGATCACGTGACTGATCATGCACTGATCACGTGGCAATCATGCACTGATCACGTGGCTGATCATGCACTGATCACGTGGCTATCATGCACTGATCACGTGGCTGATCATGCACTGATCACGTGGCTGATCATGCACTGATCACCTGGCAATCATACACTGATCACGTGACTGATCATGCACTGATCACGTGCCTGATCATGCACTGATCACGTGGCTGATCATGCACTGATCACGTGACTGATCATGCACTGATCACGTGGCTATCATGCACTGATCACGTGGCTGATCATGCACTGATCACGTGGCTGATCATGCACTGATCACGTGGCTGATCATGCACTGATCACGTGGCTGATCATGCACTGATCACGTGGCTGATCATGCACTGATCACGTGGCTATCATGCACTGATCACGTGGCTGATCATGCACTGATCACGTGGCTGATCATGCACTGATCACCTGGCAATCATACACTGATCACGTGACTGATCATGCACTGATCACGTGCCTGATCATGCACTGATCACGTGCCTGATCATGCACTGATCACGTGACTGATCATGCACTGATCACGTGGCTATCATGCACTGATCACGTGGCTGATCATGCACTGATCACGTGGCTGATCATACACTGATCACGTCTGATCATGCACTGATCACGTGCCTGATCATGCACTGATCACGTGGCTGATCATGCACTGATCACGTGGCTGATCATGCACTGATCACGTGGCTGTCATACACTGATCACGTGACTGATCATGCACTGATCACGTGCTGATCATGCACTGATCACGTGGCTGATCATGCACTGATCACGTTGTGATCATGCACTGATCACGTGGCTGATCATGCACTGATCACGTGGCTGATCATGCACTGATCACGTGGCTGTCATACACTGATCACGTGACTGATCATGCACTGATCACGTGCTGATCATGCACTGATCACGTGGCTGATCATGCACTGATCACGTTGTGGATCATGCACTGATCACGTGGCTGATCATGCACTGATCACAAAGCTGATCATACACTGATCACGTGACTGTCATGCACTGATCACGTGGCTGATCATGCACTGATCACGTGGCTGATCATGCACTGATCACCTGGCTATCATACACTGGTACATGACTGATCATGCACTCTTCACGTGCCTGATCATGCACTGATCACATGGCTGATCATGCACTGATCACGAAGCTGATCATGCACTGATCACGTGGCTGATCATACACTGATCACGTGACTGATCATGCACTGATCACGTGCCTGATCATGCACTGATCACGTGGCTGATCATGCACTGATCACGAAGCTGATCATGCACTGATCACGTGACTGTCATGCACTGATCACGTGGCTGATCATGCACTGATCACGTGGCTGATCATGCACTGATCACGTGGCTGATCATGCACTGATCACGTGGCTGATCATGCACTGATCACGTGGCTGATCATGCACTGATCACCTGGCTGATCATGCACTGATCACGTGACTGATCATGCACTGATCACGTGCTGATCATGCACTGACATCATGGCTGATCATGCACTGATCACGTTGTGATCATGCACTGATCACGTGGCTGATCATGCACTGATCACGTGGCTGATCATGCACTGATCACGTGACTGATCATGCACTGATCACGTGACTGATCATGCACTGATCACGTGGCTATCATGCACTGATCACGTGGCTGATCATACACTGATCACGTGACTGTCATGCACTGATCACGTGACTGATCATGCACTGATCACGTGACTGATCATGCACTGATCACGTGACTGATCATGCACTGATCACGTGGCTATCATGCACTGATCACGTGGCTGATCATGCACTGATCACGTGGCTGATCATGCACTGATCACGTGGCTATCATGCACTGATCACGTGACTGATCATGCACTGATCACGTGCCTGATCATGCACTGATCACGTGGCTGATCATGCACTGATCACGTGGCTGATCATGCACTGATCACGTGGCTGATCATGCACTGATCACGTGACTGTCATGCACTGATCACGTGACTGATCATGCACTGATCACGTGACTGATCATGCACTGATCACGTGACTGATCATGCACTGATCACGTGGCTATCATGCACTGATCACGTGGCTGATCATGCACTGATCACGTGGCTGATCATGCACTGATCACGTGGCTATCATGCACTGATCACGTGACTGATCATGCACTGATCACGTGGCTGATCATGCACTGATCACGTGGCTGATCATGCACTGATCACGTGGCTGATCATGCACTGATCATGAAACTGATCATACACTGATCACGTGACTGTCATGCACTGATCACGTGGCTGATCATGCACTGATCAGTGGCTGATCATGCACTGAGACCGTGCCTGATCATGCACTGATCACGTGGCTGATCATGCACTGATCACGTGAGATGCATGCACTGATCACGTGACTGATCATGCACTGATCACGTTACTGATCATGCACTGATCACGTGACTGATCATGCACTGATCACGTGGCTATCATGCACTGATCACGTGGCTGATCATGCACTGATCACGTGGCTGATCATGCACTGATCACCTGGCTATCATGCACTGATCACGTGACTGATCATGCACTGATCACGTGCCTGATCATGCACTGATCACGTGGCTGATCATGCACTGATCACGTGGCTGATCATGCACTGATCACGTGGCTGATCATGCACTGATCACGTGGCTGATCATGCACTGATCACGTGGCTATCATGCACTGATCACGTGACTGATCATGCACTGATCACGTGCCTGATCATGCACTGATCACGTGGCTGATCATGCACTGATCACGTGGCTGATCATGCACTATCACGTGGCTGATCATGCACTGATCACGTGGCTGATCATGCACTGATCACGTGGCTGATCATGCACTGATCACGTGGCTGATCATGCACTGATCACGTGACTATCATGCACTGATCACGTGGCAATCATGCACTGATCACGTGGCTGATCATGCACTGATCACGTGGCTATCATGCACTGATCACGTGGCTGATCATGCACTGATCACGTGGCTGATCATGCACTGATCACGTGGCAATCATGCACTGATCACGTGACTGATCATGCACTGATCACGTGGCTGATCATGCACTGATCACGTGGCTGATCATGCACTGATCACGTGACTGATCATGCACTGATCACGTGGCTATCATGCACTGATCACGTGGCTGATCATGCACTGATCACGTGGCTGATCATGCACTGATCACGTGGCTGATCATGCACTGATCACGTGCCTGATCATGCACTGATCACGTGGCTGATCATGCACTGATCACGTGGCTATCATGCACTGATCACGTGGCTGATCATGCACTGATCACGTGGCTGATCATGCACTGATCACCTGGCAATCATGCACTGATCACGTGACTGATCATGCACTGATCACGTGCCTGATCATGCACTGATCACGTGGCTGATCATGCACTGATCACGTGACTGATCATGCACTGATCACGTGGCTATCATGCACTGATCACGTGGCTGATCATGCACTGATCACGTGGCTGATCATGCACTGATCACGTGGCTGATCATGCACTGATCACGTGCCTGATCATGCACTGATCACGTGGCTGATCATGCACTGATCACGTGGCTGATCATGCACTGATCACGTGGCTGTCATGCACTGATCACGTGACTGATCATGCACTGATCACGTGCTGATCATGCACTGATCACGTGGCTGATCATGCACTGATCACGTTGTGATCATGCACTGATCACGTGGCTGATCATGCACTGATCACGTGGCTGATCATGCACTGATCACGTGGCTGTCATACACTGATCACGTGACTGATCATGCACTGATCACGTGCTGATCATGCACTGATCACGTGGCTGATCATGCACTGATCACGTGTGATCATGCACTGATCACGTGGCTGATCATGCACTGATCACGTGGCTGATCATGCACTGATCACGTGACTGTCATGCACTGATCACGTGGCTGATCATGCACTGATCACGTGGCTGATCATGCACTGATCACGTGGCTATCATACACTGATCACATGACTGATCATGCACTGATCACGTGCCTGATCATGCACTGATCACGTGGCTGATCATGCACTGATCACGTGGCTGATCATGCACTGATCACGTGGCTGATCATGCACTGATCACGTGACTGATCATGCACTGATCACGTGCTGATCATGCACTGATCACGTGGCTGATCATGCACTGATCACGTGGCTGATCATGCACTGATCACGTGACTGATCATGCACTGATCACGTGGCTGATCATGCACTGATCACGTGGCTGATCATGCACTGATCACGTGGCTGATCATGCACTGATCACGTGGCTGATCATGCACTGATCACGTGGCTGATCATGCACTGATCACGTGGCTGATCATGCACTGATCACGTGACTGATCATGCACTGATCACGTGCTGATCATGCACTGATCACGTGGCTGATCATGCACTGATCACGTTGTGATCATGCACTGATCACGTGGCTGATCATGCACTGATCACGTGGCTGATCATGCACTGATCACGTGACTGATCATGCACTGATCACGTGGCTGATCATGCACTGATCACGTGGCTGATCATGCACTGATCACGTGGCTATCATGCACTGATCACGTGACTGATCATGCACTGATCACGTGCCTGATCATGCACTGATCACGTGGCTGATCATGCACTGATCACGTGGCTGATCATGCACTGATCACGTGGCTGATCATGCACTGATCACGTGACTGATCATGCACTGATCACGTGGCTGATCATGCACTGATCACGTGGCTGATCATGCACTGATCACGTGGCTGATCATGCACTGATCACGTGACTGTCATGCACTGATCACGTGGCTGATCATGCACTGATCACGTGGCTGATCATGCACTGATCACGTGGCTGATCATGCACTGATCACGTGGCTGATCATGCACTGATCACGTGACTGTCATGCACTGATCACGTGGCTGATCATGCACTGATCACGTGGCTGATCATGCACTGATCACGTGGCTGATCATGCACTGATCACGTGACTGATCATGCACTGATCACGTGCTGATCATGCACTGACATCATGGCTGATCATGCACTGATCACGTTCTGATCATGCACTGATCACGTGGCTGATCATGCACTGATCACGTGGCTGATCATGCACTGATCACGTGACTGATCATGCACTGATCACGTGACTGATCATGCACTGATCACGTGGCTATCATGCACTGATCACGTGGCTGATCATGCACTGATCACGTGACTGTCATGCACTGATCACGTGACTGATCATGCACTGATCACGTGACTGATCATGCACTGATCACGTGACTGATCATGCACTGATCACGTGGCTATCATGCACTGATCACGTGGCTGATCATGCACTGATCACGTGGCTGATCATGCACTGATCACGTGGCTATCATGCACTGATCACGTGACTGATCATGCACTGATCACGTGGCTGATCATGCACTGATCACGTGGCTGATCATGCACTGATCACGTGGCTGATCATGCACTGATCACGTGGCTGATCATGCACTGATCACGTGACTGTCATGCACTGATCACGTGACTGATCATGCACTGATCACGTGACTGATCATGCACTGATCACGTGACTGATCATGCACTGATCACGTGGCTATCATGCACTGATCACGTGGCTGATCATGCACTGATCACGTGGCTGATCATGCACTGATCACGTGGCTATCATGCACTGATCACGTGACTGATCATGCACTGATCACGTGGCTGATCATGCACTGATCACGTGGCTGATCATGCACTGATCACGTGGCTGATCATGCACTGATCACGTGGCTGATCATGCACTGATCACGAAACTGATCATGCACTGATCACGTGACTGTCATGCACTGATCACGTGGCTGATCATGCACTGATCAGTGGCTGATCATGCACTGATCACGTGGCTGATCATGCACTGATCACGTGGCTGATCATGCACTGATCACGTGATCATGCACTGATCACGTGACTGATCATGCACTGATCACGTGGCTGATCATGCACTGATCACGTGACTGATCATGCACTGATCACGTGGCTATCATGCACTGATCACGTGGCTGATCATGCACTGATCACGTGGCTGATCATGCACTGATCACGTGGCTGTCATGCACTGATCACGTGACTGATCATGCACTGATCACGTGCTGATCATGCACTGATATCATGGCTGATCATGCACTGATCACGTTGTGATCATGCACTGATCACGTGGCTGATCATGCACTGATCACGTGGCTGATCATGCACTGATCACGTGACTGATCATGCACTGATCACGTGACTGATCATGCACTGATCACGTGGCTATCATGCACTGATCACGTGGCTGATCATGCACTGATCACGTGACTGATCATGCACTGATCACGTGGCTGATCATGCACTGATCATGAAACTGATCATACACTGATCATATGACTGTCATGCACTGATCACGTGGCTGATCATGCACTGATCAGTGGCTGATCATGCACTGATCACGTGCCTGATCATGCACTGATCACGTGGCTGATCATGCACTGATCACGTGACTGTCATGCACTGATCACGTGACTGATCATGCACTGATCACGTTACTGATCATGCACTGATCACGTGACTGATCATGCACTGATCACGTGGCTATCATGCACTGATCACGTGGCTGATCATGCACTGATCACGTGGCTGATCATGCACTGATCACGTGGCTATCATGCACTGATCACATGACTGATCATGCACTGATCACCTGCCTGATCATGCACTGATCACGTGGCTGATCATGCACTGATCACGTGGCTGATCATGCACTGATCACGTGGCTGATCATGCACTGATCACGTGGCTGATCATGCACTGATCACGTGGCTATCATGCACTGATCACGTGACTGATCATGCACTGATCACGTGCCTGATCATGCACTGATCACGTGGCTGATCATGCACTGATCATGGCTGATCATGCACTGATCACGTGGCTGATCATGCACTGATCACGTGGCTGATCATGCACTGATCACGTGGCTGATCATGCACTGATCACGTGGCTGATCATACACTGATCACGTGACTGATCATGCACTGATCACGTGGCAATCATGCACTGATCACGTGGCTGATCATGCACTGATCACGTGGCTATCATGCACTGATCACGTGGCTGATCATGCACTGATCACGTGGCTGATCATGCACTGATCACCTGGCAATCATACACTGATCACGTGACTGATCATGCACTGATCACGTGCCTGATCATGCACTGATCACGTGCCTGATCATGCACTGATCACGTGACTGATCATGCACTGATCACGTGGCTATCATGCACTGATCACGTGGCTGATCATGCACTGATCACGTGGCTGATCATGCACTGATCACGTGGCTGATCATGCACTGATCACGTGCCTGATCATGCACTGATCACGTGGCTGATCATGCACTGATCACGTGGCTGATCATGCACTGATCACGTGGCTGTCATGCACTGATCACGTGACTGATCATGCACTGATCACGTGCTGATCATGCACTGATCACGTGGCTGATCATGCACTGATCACGTGTGATCATGCACTGATCACGTGGCTGATCATGCACTGATCACGTGGCTGATCATGCACTGATCACGTGGCTGATCATGCACTGATCACGTGACTGATCATGCACTGATCACGTGCTGATCATGCACTGATCACGTGGCTGATCATGCACTGATCACGTTGTGATCATGCACTGATCACGTGGCTGATCATGCACTGATCACGTGGCTGATCATGCACTGATCACGTGACTGTCATGCACTGATCACGTGGCTGATCATGCACTGATCACGTGGCTGATCATGCACTGATCACGTGGCTATCATGCACTGATCACATGACTGATCATGCACTGATCACGTGGCTGATCATGCACTGATCACGTGGCTGATCATGCACTGATCACGTGGCTGATCATGCACTGATCACGTGGCTGATCATGCACTGATCACGTGACTGATCATGCACTGATCACGTGGCTGATCATGCACTGATCACGTGGCTGATCATGCACTGATCACGTGGCTGATCATGCACTGATCACGTGACTGATCATGCACTGATCACGTGGCTGATCATGCACTGATCACGTGGCTGATCATGCACTGATCACGTGCTGATCATGCACTGATCACGTGACTGTCATGCACTGATCACGTGGCTGATCATGCACTGATCACGTGGCTGATCATGCACTGATCACGTGGCTGATCATGCACTGATCACGTGGCTGATCATGCACTGATCACGTGACTGTCATGCACTGATCACGTGGCTGATCATGCACTGATCACGTGGCTGATCATGCACTGATCACGTGGCTGATCATGCACTGATCACGTGACTGATCATGCACTGATCACGTGCTGATCATGCACTGATCACGTGGCTGATCATGCACTGATCACGTTGTGATCATGCACTGATCACGTGGCTGATCATGCACTGATCACGTGGCTGATCATGCACTGATCACGTGACTGATCATGCACTGATCACGTGACTGATCATGCACTGATCACGTGGCTATCATGCACTGATCACGTGGCTGATCATGCACTGATCACGTGACTGATCATGCACTGATCATGAAACTGATCATGCACTGATCATATGACTGTCATGCACTGATCACGTGGCTGATCATGCACTGATCAGTGGCTGATCATGCACTGATCACGTGCCTGATCATGCACTGATCACGTGGCTGATCATGCACTGATCACGTGACACTGCATGCACTGATCACGTGACTGATCATGCACTGATCACGTGACTGATCATGCACTGATCACGTGACTGATCATGCACTGATCACGTGGCTATCATGCACTGATCACGTGGCTGATCATGCACTGATCACGTGGCTGATCATGCACTGATCACGTGGCTATCATGCACTGATCACATGACTGATCATGCACTGATCACGTGCCTGATCATGCACTGATCACGTGGCTGATCATGCACTGATCACGTGGCTGATCATGCACTGATCACGTGGCTGATCATGCACTGATCACGTGGCTGATCATGCACTGATCACCTGGCTATCATAAACTGATCACGTGACTGATCATGCACTGATCACGTGCCTGATCATGCACTGATCACGTGGCTGATCATGCACTGATCACGTGGCTGATCATGCACTGATCACGTGGCTGATCATGCACTGATCACGTGGCTGATCATGCACTGATCACGTGGCTGATCATGCACTGATCACGTGGCTGATCATGCACTGATCACGTGACTGATCATGCACTGATCACGTGGCAATCATGCACTGATCACGTGGCTGATCATGCACTGATCACGTGGCTATCATGCACTGATCACGTGGCTGATCATGCACTGATCACGTGGCTGATCATGCACTGATCACCTGGCAATCATACACTGATCACGTGACTGATCATGCACTGATCACGTGCCTGATCATGCACTGATCACGTGCCTGATCATGCACTGATCACGTGACTGATCATGCACTGATCACGTGGCTATCATGCACTGATCACGTGGCTGATCATGCACTGATCACGTGGCTGATCATGCACTGATCACGTGGCTGATCATGCACTGATCACGTGGCTGATCATGCACTGATCACGTGGCTGATCATGCACTGATCACGTGGCTATCATGCACTGATCACGTGGCTGATCATGCACTGATCACGTGGCTGATCATGCACTGATCACCTGGCAATCATACACTGATCACGTGACTGATCATGCACTGATCACGTGCCTGATCATGCACTGATCACGTGCCTGATCATGCACTGATCACGTGACTGATCATGCACTGATCACGTGGCTATCATGCACTGATCACGTGGCTGATCATGCACTGATCACGTGGCTGATCATGCACTGATCACGTGCTGATCATGCACTGATCACGTGCCTGATCATGCACTGATCACGTGGCTGATCATGCACTGATCACGTGGCTGATCATGCACTGATCACGTGGCTGTCATACACTGATCACGTGACTGATCATGCACTGATCACGTGCTGATCATGCACTGATCACGTGGCTGATCATGCACTGATCACGTTGTGATCATGCACTGATCACGTGGCTGATCATGCACTGATCACGTGGCTGATCATGCACTGATCACGTGGCTGTCATGCACTGATCACGTGACTGATCATGCACTGATCACGTGCTGATCATGCACTGATCACGTGGCTGATCATGCACTGATCACGTTGTGATCATGCACTGATCACGTGGCTGATCATGCACTGATCACAAAGCTGATCATGCACTGATCACGTGACTGTCATGCACTGATCACGTGGCTGATCATGCACTGATCACGTGGCTGATCATGCACTGATCACCTGGCTATCATACACTGATCACATGACTGATCATGCACTGATCACGTGCCTGATCATGCACTGATCACATGGCTGATCATGCACTGATCACGAAGCTGATCATGCACTGATCACGTGGCTGATCATGCACTGATCACGTGACTGATCATGCACTGATCACGTGCCTGATCATGCACTGATCACGTGGCTGATCATGCACTGATCACGAAGCTGATCATGCACTGATCACGTGACTGTCATGCACTGATCACGTGGCTGATCATGCACTGATCACGTGGCTGATCATGCACTGATCACGTGGCTGATCATGCACTGATCACGTGGCTGATCATGCACTGATCACGTGACTGTCATGCACTGATCACGTGGCTGATCATGCACTGATCACGTGGCTGATCATGCACTGATCACGTGGCTGTCATACACTGATCACGTGACTGATCATGCACTGATCACGTGCTGATCATGCACTGATATCATGGCTGATCATGCACTGATCACGTTGTGATCATGCACTGATCACGTGGCTGATCATGCACTGATCACGTGGCTGATCATGCACTGATCACGTGACTGATCATGCACTGATCACGTGACTGATCATGCACTGATCACGTGGCTATCATGCACTGATCACGTGGCTGATCATACACTGATCACGTGACTGTCATGCACTGATCACGTGACTGATCATGCACTGATCACGTGACTGATCATGCACTGATCACGTGACTGATCATGCACTGATCACGTGGCTATCATGCACTGATCACGTGGCTGATCATGCACTGATCACGTGGCTGATCATGCACTGATCACGTGGCTATCATGCACTGATCACGTGACTGATCATGCACTGATCACGTGCCTGATCATGCACTGATCACGTGGCTGATCATGCACTGATCACGTGGCTGATCATGCACTGATCACGTGACTGATCATGCACTGATCACGTGACTGATCATGCACTGATCACGTGGCTATCATGCACTGATCACGTGGCTGATCATGCACTGATCACGTGGCTGATCATGCACTGATCACGTGGCTATCATGCACTGATCACGTGCCTGATCATGCACTGATCACGTGCCTGATCATGCACTGATCACGTGGCTGATCATGCACTGATCACGTGGCTGATCATGCACTGATCACGTGGCTGATCATGCACTGATCATGAAACTGATCATGCACTGATCACGTGACTGTCATGCACTGATCACGTGGCTGATCATGCACTGATCAGTGGCTGATCATGCACTGAGACCGTGCCTGATCATGCACTGATCACGTGGCTGATCATGCACTGATCACGTGAGATGCATGCACTGATCACGTGACTGATCATGCACTGATCACGTGGCTGATCATGCACTGATCACGTGACTGATCATGCACTGATCACGTGGCTATCATGCACTGATCACGTGGCTGATCATGCACTGATCACGTGGCTGATCATGCACTGATCACCTGGCTATCATGCACTGATCACGTGACTGATCATGCACTGATCACGTGCCTGATCATGCACTGATCACGTGGCTGATCATGCACTGATCACGTGGCTGATCATGCACTGATCACGTGGCTGATCATGCACTGATCACGTGGCTGATCATGCACTGATCACGTGGCTGATCATGCACTGATCACGTGACTGATCATGCACTGATCACGTGGCAATCATGCACTGATCACGTGGCTGATCATGCACTGATCACGTGGCTATCATGCACTGATCACGTGACTGATCATGCACTGATCACGTGGCTATCATGCACTGATCACGTGACTATCATGCACTGATCACGTGACTGATCATGCACTGATCACGTGGCTATCATGCACTGATCACGTGGTGATCATGCACTGATCACGTGGCTGATCATGCACTGATCACGTTGTGATCATGCACTGATCACGTGGCTGATCATGCACTGATCACGTGGCTGATCATGCACTGATCACGTGGCTGATCATGCACTGATCACGTGACTGATCATGCACTGATCACGTGGCTATCATGCACTGATCACGTGGCTGATCATGCACTGATCACGTGACTGATCATGCACTGATCACGTGGCTGATCATGCACTGATCACGTGGCTGATCATGCACTGATCACGTGACTGATCATGCACTGATCACGTGACTGATCATGCACTGATCTGTGGCTATCATGCACTGATCACGTGGCTGATCATGCACTGATCACGTGACTGATCATGCACTGATCACGTGGCTGATCATGCACTGATCACGTGCTGATCATGCACTGATCACGTGACTGTCATGCACTGATCACGTGGCTGATCATGCACTGATCAGTGGCTGATCATGCACTGATCACGTGGCTGATCATGCACTGATCACGTGGCTGATCATGCACTGATCACGTGACTGTCATGCACTGATCACGTGACTGATCATGCACTGATCACTGGCTATCATGCACTGATCACGTGGCTGATCATGCACTGATCACGTGACTGATCATGCACTGATCACGTGGCTATCATGCACTGATCACGTGGCTGATCATGCACTGATCACGTGGCTGATCATGCACTGATCACGTGGCATGATACACTGATCACGTGACTGATCATGCACTGATCACGTGGCTGATCATGCACTGATCACGTGGCTGATCATGCACTGATCACGTGACTGATCATGCACTGATCACGTGGCTATCATGCACTGATCACGTGGCTGATCATGCACTGATCACGTGGCTGATCATGCACTGATCACGTGGCTGATCATGCACTGATCACGTGCCTGATCATGCACTGATCACGTGGCTGATCATGCACTGATCACGTGGCTGATCATGCACTGATCACGTGGCTGTCATGCACTGATCACGTGACTGATCATGCACTGATCACGTGCTGATCATGCACTGATCACGTGGCTGATCATGCACTGATCACGTGTGATCATGCACTGATCACGTGGCTGATCATGCACTGATCACGTGGCTGATCATGCACTGATCACGTGGCTGATCATGCACTGATCACGTGACTGATCATGCACTGATCACGTGGCTGATCATGCACTGATCACGTGGCTGATCATGCACTGATCACGTGCTGATCATGCACTGATCACGTGACTGTCATGCACTGATCACGTGGCTGATCATGCACTGATCACGTGGCTGATCATGCACTGATCACGTGGCTGATCATGCACTGATCACGTGGCTGATCATGCACTGATCACGTGACTGTCATGCACTGATCACGTGGCTGATCATGCACTGATCACGTGGCTGATCATGCACTGATCACGTGGCTGTCATGCACTGATCACGTGACTGATCATGCACTGATCACGTGCTGATCATGCACTGATCACGTGGCTGATCATGCACTGATCACGTTGTGATCATGCACTGATCACGTGGCTGATCATGCACTGATCACGTGGCTGATCATGCACTGATCACGTGACTGATCATGCACTGATCACGTGACTGATCATGCACTGATCACGTGGCTATCATGCACTGATCACGTGGCTGATCATGCACTGATCACGTGACTGATCATGCACTGATCATGAAACTGATCATGCACTGATCACGTGACTGTCATGCACTGATCACGTGGCTGATCATGCACTGATCAGTGGCTGATCATGCACTGATCACGTGCCTGATCATGCACTGATCACGTGGCTGATCATGCACTGATCACGTGAGATCATGCACTGATCACGTGACTGATCATGCACTGATCACGTGACTGATCATGCACTGATCACGTGACTGATCATGCACTGATCACGTGGCTATCATGCACTGATCACGTGGCTGATCATGCACTGATCACGTGGCTGATCATGCACTGATCACGTGGCTATCATGCACTGATCACGTGACTGATCATGCACTGATCACGTGCCTGATCATGCACTGATCACGTGGCTGATCATGCACTGATCACGTGGCTGATCATGCACTGATCACGTGGCTGATCATGCACTGATCACGTGGCTGATCATGCACTGATCACGTGGCTATCATGCACTGATCACGTGACTGATCATGCACTGATCACGTGCCTGATCATGCACTGATCACGTGGCTGATCATGCACTGATCACGTGGCTGATCATGCACTGATCACGTGGCTGATCATGCACTGATCACGTGGCTGATCATGCACTGATCACGTGGCTGATCATGCACTGATCACGTGGCTGATCATGCACTGATCACGTGACTGATCATGCACTGATCACGTGGCAATCATGCACTGATCACGTGGCTGATCATGCACTGATCACGTGGCTATCATGCACTGATCACGTGGCTGATCATGCACTGATCACGTGGCTGATCATGCACTGATCACCTGGCAATCATACACTGATCACGTGACTGATCATGCACTGATCACGTGGCTGATCATGCACTGATCACGTGCCTGATCATGCACTGATCACGTGACTGATCATGCACTGATCACGTGGCTATCATGCACTGATCACGTGGCTGATCATGCACTGATCACGTGGCTGATCATGCACTGATCACGTGGCTGATCATGCACTGATCACGTGCTGATCATGCACTGATCACGTGGCTGATCATGCACTGATCACGTGGCTGATCATGCACTGATCACGTGGCTGTCATGCACTGATCACGTGACTGATCATGCACTGATCACGTGCTGATCATGCACTGATCACGTGGCTGATCATGCACTGATCACGTGTGATCATGCACTGATCACGTGGCTGATCATGCACTGATCACGTGGCTGATCATGCACTGATCACGTGGCTGATCATGCACTGATCACGTGACTGATCATGCACTGATCACGTGCTGATCATGCACTGATCACGTGGCTGATCATGCACTGATCACGTGTGATCATGCACTGATCACGTGGCTGATCATGCACTGATCACGTGGCTGATCATGCACTGATCACGTGGCTGTCATGCACTGATCACGTGACTGATCATGCACTGATCACGTGCTGATCATGCACTGATCACGTGGCTGATCATGCACTGATCACGTGTGATCATGCACTGATCACGTGGCTGATCATGCACTGATCACGTGGCTGATCATGCACTGATCACGTGCTGATCATGCACTGATCACGTGGCTGATCATGCACTGATCACGTGTGATCATGCACTGATCACGTGGCTGATCATGCACTGATCACGTGGCTGATCATGCACTGATCACGTGACTGATCATGCACTGATCACGTGACTGATCATGCACTGATCACGTGGCTATCATGCACTGATCACGTGGCTGATCATGCACTGATCACGTGACTGTCATGCACTGATCACGTGACTGATCATGCACTGATCACGTGACTGATCATGCACTGATCACGTGACTGATCATGCACTGATCACGTGGCTATCATGCACTGATCACGTGGCTGATCATGCACTGATCACGTGGCTGATCATGCACTGATCACGTGGCTATCATGCACTGATCACGTGACTGATCATGCACTGATCACGTGGCTGATCATGCACTGATCACGTGGCTGATCATGCACTGATCACGTGGCTGATCATGCACTGATCACGTGGCTGATCATGCACTGATCACGTGGCTATCATGCACTGATCACGTGGCTGATCATGCACTGATCACGTGACTGATCATGCACTGATCACGTGGCTATCATGCACTGATCACGTGGCTGATCATGCACTGATCACGTGGCTGATCATGCACTGATCACGTGGCAATCATGCACTGATCACGTGACTGATCATGCACTGATCACGTGGCTGATCATGCACTGATCACGTGGCTGATCATGCACTGATCACGTGACTGATCATGCACTGATCACGTGGCTATCATGCACTGATCACGTGGCTGATCATGCACTGATCACGTGGCTGATCATGCACTGATCACGTGGCTGATCATGCACTGATCACGTGGCTGATCATGCACTGATCACGTGGCTGATCATGCACTGATCACGTGGCTGATCATGCACTGATCACGTGGCTGATCATGCACTGATCACGTGACTGATCATGCACTGATCACGTGCTGATCATGCACTGATCACGTGGCTGATCATGCACTGATCACGTGTGATCATGCACTGATCACGTGGCTGATCATGCACTGATCACGTGGCTGATCATGCACTGATCACGTGGCTGATCATGCACTGATCACGTGACTGATCATGCACTGATCACGTGGCTGATCATGCACTGATCACGTGGCTGATCATGCACTGATCACGTGGCTGATCATGCACTGATCACGTGACTGTCATGCACTGATCACGTGGCTGATCATGCACTGATCACGTGGCTGATCATGCACTGATCACGTGGCTGATCATGCACTGATCACGTGGCTGATCATGCACTGATCACGTGACTGTCATGCACTGATCACGTGGCTGATCATGCACTGATCACGTGGCTGATCATGCACTGATCACGTGGCTGATCATGCACTGATCACGTGACTGATCATGCACTGATCACGTGCTGATCATGCACTGATCACGTGGCTGATCATGCACTGATCACGTTGTGATCATGCACTGATCACGTGGCTGATCATGCACTGATCACGTGGCTGATCATGCACTGATCACGTGACTGATCATGCACTGATCACGTGACTGATCATGCACTGATCACGTGGCTATCATGCACTGATCACGTGGCTGATCATGCACTGATCACGTGACTGATCATGCACTGATCATGAAACTGATCATGCACTGATCATATGACTGTCATGCACTGATCACGTGGCTGATCATGCACTGATCAGTGGCTGATCATGCACTGAGACCATGCCTGATCATGCACTGATCACGTGGCTGATCATGCACTGATCACGTGAGATGCATGCACTGATCACGTGACTGATCATGCACTGATCACGTGACTGATCATGCACTGATCACGTGACTGATCATGCACTGATCACGTGGCTATCATGCACTGATCACGTGGCTGATCATGCACTGATCACGTGGCTGATCATGCACTGATCACGTGGCTATCATGCACTGATCACGTGACTGATCATGCACTGATCACGTGCCTGATCATGCACTGATCACGTGGCTGATCATGCACTGATCACGTGGCTGATCATGCACTGATCACGTGGCTGATCATGCACTGATCACGTGGCTGATCATGCACTGATCACGTGGCTATCATGCACTGATCACGTGACTGATCATGCACTGATCACGTGCCTGATCATGCACTGATCACGTGGCTGATCATGCACTGATCACGTGGCTGATCATGCACTGATCACGTGGCTGATCATGCACTGATCACGTGGCTGATCATGCACTGATCACGTGGCTGATCATGCACTGATCACGTGGCTGATCATGCACTGATCACGTAACTGATCATGCACTGATCACGTGGCAATCATGCACTGATCACGTGGCTGATCATGCACTGATCACGTGGCTATCATGCACTGATCACGTGGCTGATCATGCACTGATCACGTGACTGATCATGCACTGATCACGTGGCAATCATGCACTGATCACGTGACTGATCATGCACTGATCACGTGCCTGATCATGCACTGATCACGTGCCTGATCATGCACTGATCACGTGACTGATCATGCACTGATCACGTGGCTATCATGCACTGATCACGTGGCTGATCATGCACTGATCACGTGGCTGATCATGCACTGATCACGTGGCTGATCATGCACTGATCACGTGCCTGATCATGCACTGATCACGTGGCTGATCATGCACTGATCACGTGGCTGATCATGCACTGATCACGTGGCTGTCATGCACTGATCACGTGACTGATCATGCACTGATCACGTGCTGATCATGCACTGATCACGTGGCTGATCATGCACTGATCACGTTGTGATCATGCACTGATCACGTGGCTGATCATGCACTGATCACGTGGCTGATCATGCACTGATCACGTGGCTGTCATGCACTGATCACGTGACTGATCATGCACTGATCACGTGCTGATCATGCACTGATCACGTGGCTGATCATGCACTGATCACGTTGTGATCATGCACTGATCACGTGGCTGATCATGCACTGATCACGTGGCTGATCATGCACTGATCACGTGGCTGTCATGCACTGATCACGTGACTGATCATGCACTGATCACGTGCTGATCATGCACTGATCACGTGGCTGATCATGCACTGATCACGTTGATCATGCACTGATCACGTGGCTGATCATGCACTGATCACGTGGCTGATCATGCACTGATCACGTGACTGTCATGCACTGATCACGTGGCTGATCATGCACTGATCACGTGGCTGATCATGCACTGATCACGTGGCTATCATGCACTGATCACGTGACTGATCATGCACTGATCACGTGCCTGATCATGCACTGATCACGTGGCTGATCATGCACTGATCACGTGCTGATCATGCACTGATCACGTGGCTGATCATGCACTGATCACGTGACTGATCATGCACTGATCACGTGGCTGATCATGCACTGATCACGTGGCTGATCATGCACTGATCACGTGGCTGATCATGCACTGATCACGTGACTGTCATGCACTGATCACGTGGCTGATCATGCACTGATCACGTGGCTGATCATGCACTGATCACGTGGCTGATCATGCACTGATCACGTGGCTGATCATGCACTGATCACGTGACTGTCATGCACTGATCACGTGGCTGATCATGCACTGATCACGTGGCTGATCATGCACTGATCACGTGGCTGTCATGCACTGATCACGTGACTGATCATGCACTGATCACGTGCTGATCATGCACTGATATCGTGGCTGATCATGCACTGATCACGTTGTGGATCATGCACTGATCACGTGGCTGATCATGCACTGATCACGTGGCTGATCATGCACTGATCACGTGACTGATCATGCACTGATCACGTGACTGATCATGCACTGATCACGTGGCTATCATGCACTGATCACGTGGCTGATCATACACTGATCACGTGACTGTCATGCACTGATCACGTGACTGATCATGCACTGATCACGTGACTGATCATGCACTGATCACGTGACTGATCATGCACTGATCACGTGGCTATCATGCACTGATCACGTGGCTGATCATGCACTGATCACGTGGCTGATCATGCACTGATCACGTGGCTATCATGCACTGATCACGTGACTGATCATGCACTGATCACGTGCCTGATCATGCACTGATCACGTGGCTGATCATGCACTGATCACGTGGCTGATCATGCACTGATCACGTGGCTGATCATGCACTGATCACGTGACAGTCATGCACTGATCACGTGACTGATCATGCACTGATCACGTGACTGATCATGCACTGATCACGTGACTGATCATGCACTGATCACGTGGCTATCATGCACTGATCACGTGGCTGATCATGCACTGATCACGTGGCTGATCATGCACTGATCACGTGGCTATCATGCACTGATCACATGCCTGATCATGCACTGATCACGTGCCTGATCATGCACTGATCACGTGGCTGATCATGCACTGATCACGTGGCTGATCATGCACTGATCACGTGGCTGATCATGCACTGATCATGAAACTGATCATGCACTGATCACGTGACTGTCATGCACTGATCACGTGGCTGATCATGCACTGATCAGTGGCTGATCATGCACTGAGACCGTGCCTGATCATGCACTGATCACGTGGCTGATCATGCACTGATCACGTGAGATGCATGCACTGATCACGTGACTGATCATGCACTGATCACGTGACTGATCATGCACTGATCACGTGACTGATCATGCACTGATCACGTGGCTATCATGCACTGATCACGTGGCTGATCATGCACTGATCACGTGGCTGATCATGCACTGATCACGTGGCTATCATGCACTGATCACGTGACTGATCATGCACTGATCACGTGCCTGATCATGCACTGATCACGTGGCTGATCATGCACTGATCACGTGGCTGATCATGCACTGATCACGTGGCTGATCATGCACTGATCACGTGGCTGATCATGCACTGATCACGTGGCTATCATGCACTGATCACGTGACTGATCATGCACTGATCACGTGCTGATCATGCACTGATCACGTGGCTGATCATGCACTGATCACGTGGCTGATCATGCACTGATCACGTGGCTGATCATGCACTGATCACGTGGCTGATCATGCACTGATCACGTGGCTGATCATGCACTGATCACGTGGCTGATCATGCACTGATCACGTGACTGATCATGCACTGATCACGTGGCAATCATGCACTGATCACGTGGCTGATCATGCACTGATCACGTGGCTATCATGCACTGATCACGTGACTGATCATGCACTGATCACGTGGATATCATGCACTGATCACGTGACTATCATGCACTGATCACGTGACTGATCATGCACTGATCACGTGGCTATCATGCACTGATCACGTGGCTGATCATGCACTGATCACGTGGCTGATCATGCACTGATCACGTGTGATCATGCACTGATCACGTGGCTGATCATGCACTGATCACGTGGCTGATCATGCACTGATCACGTGGCTGATCA
This sequence comes from Bos javanicus, assembly GCF_032452875.1. Classification (NCBI taxonomy): domain Eukaryota; kingdom Metazoa; phylum Chordata; class Mammalia; order Artiodactyla; family Bovidae; genus Bos; species Bos javanicus. The sequence goes on from NW_026893942.1 coordinate 57,718, forward strand.
TGCACTGATCACGTGACTGATCATGCACTGATCACGTGGCTATCATGCACTGATCACGTGGCTGATCATGCACTGATCACGTGACTGATCATGCACTGATCACGTGGCTGATCATGCACTGATCACGTGGCTGATCATGCACTGATCACGTGACTGATCATGCACTGATCACGTGACTGATCATGCACTGATCTGTGGCTATCATGCACTGATCACGTGGCTGATCATGCACTGATCACGTGACTGATCATGCACTGATCACGTGGCTGATCATGCACTGATCACGTGGCTGATCATGCACTGATCACGTGACTGTCATGCACTGATCACGTGGCTGATCATGCACTGATCAGTGGCTGATCATGCACTGATCACGTGGCTGATCATGCACTGATCACGTGGCTGATCATGCACTGATCACGTGACTGTCATGCACTGATCACGTGACTGATCATGCACTGATCTGCTTTGTATCATGCACTGATCACGTGGCTGATCATGCACTGATCACGTGACTGATCATGCACTGATCACGTGGCTATCATGCACTGATCACGTGGCTGATCATGCACTGATCACGTGGCTGATCATGCACTGATCACGTGGCTGTCATGCACTGATCACGTGACTGATCATGCACTGATCACGTGCTGATCATGCACTGATCACGTGGCTGATCATGCACTGATCACGTGTGATCATGCACTGATCACGTGGCTGATCATGCACTGATCACGTGGCTGATCATGCACTGATCACGTGGCTGATCATGCACTGATCACGTGACTGATCATGCACTGATCACGTGGCTGATCATGCACTGATCACGTGGCTGATCATGCACTGATCACGAAGCTGATCATGCACTGATCACGTGACTGTCATGCACTGATCACGTGGCTGATCATGCACTGATCACGTGGCTGATCATGCACTGATCACGTGGCTGATCATGCACTGATCACGTGGCTGATCATGCACTGATCACGTGACTGTCATGCACTGATCACGTGGCTGATCATGCACTGATCACGTGGCTGATCATGCACTGATCACGTGGCTGTCATGCACTGATCACGTGACTGATCATGCACTGATCACGTGCTGATCATGCACTGATCACGTGGCTGATCATGCACTGATCACGTTGTGATCATGCACTGATCACGTGGCTGATCATGCACTGATCACGTGGCTGATCATGCACTGATCACGTGACTATCATGCACTGATCACGTGACTGATCATGCACTGATCACGTGGCTATCATGCACTGATCACGTGGCTGATCATGCACTGATCACGTGACTGATCATGCACTGATCATGAAACTGATCATGCACTGATCATATGACTGTCATGCACTGATCACGTGGCTGATCATGCACTGATCAGTGGCTGATCATGCACTGAGACCGTGCCTGATCATGCACTGATCACGTGGCTGATCATGCACTGATCACGTGAGATGCATGCACTGATCACGTGACTGATCATGCACTGATCACGTGACTGATCATGCACTGATCACGTGACTGATCATGCACTGATCACGTGGCTATCATGCACTGATCACGTGGCTGATCATGCACTGATCACGTGGCTGATCATGCACTGATCACCTGGCTATCATGCACTGATCACATGACTGATCATGCACTGATCACGTGCCTGATCATGCACTGATCACGTGGCTGATCATGCACTGATCACGTGGCTGATCATGCACTGATCACGTGGCTGATCATGCACTGATCACGTGGCTGATCATGCACTGATCACGTGGCTATCATGCACTGATCACGTGACTGATCATGCACTGATCACGTGCCTGATCATGCACTGATCACGTGGCTGATCATGCACTGATCACGTGGCTGATCATGCACTGATCACGTGGCTGATCATGCACTGATCACGTGGCTGATCATGCACTGATCACGTGGCTGATCATGCACTGATCACGTGGCTGATCATGCACTGATCACGTGACTGATCATGCACTGATCACGTGGCAATCATGCACTGATCACGTGGCTGATCATGCACTGATCACGTGGCTATCATGCACTGATCACGTGGCTGATCATGCACTGATCACGTGGCTGATCATGCACTGATCACGTGGCAATCATACACTGATCACGTGACTGATCATGCACTGATCACGTGCCTGATCATGCACTGATCACGTGCCTGATCATGCACTGATCACGTGACTGATCATGCACTGATCACGTGGCTATCATGCACTGATCACGTGGCTGATCATGCACTGATCACGTGGCTGATCATGCACTGATCACGTGACTGATCATGCACTGATCACGTGCCTGATCATGCACTGATCACGTGGCTGATCATGCACTGATCACGTGGCTATCATGCACTGATCACGTGGCTGATCATGCACTGATCACGTGGCTGATCATGCACTGATCACGTGGCAATCATACACTGATCACGTGACTGATCATGCACTGATCACGTGGCTGATCATGCACTGATCACGTGCCTGATCATGCACTGATCACGTGACTGATCATGCACTGATCACGTGGCTATCATGCACTGATCACGTGGCTGATCATGCACTGATCACGTGGCTGATCATGCACTGATCACGTGGCTGATCATGCACTGATCACGTGCCTGATCATGCACTGATCACGTGGCTGATCATGCACTGATCACGTGGCTGATCATGCACTGATCACCTGGCTGTCATACACTGATCACGTGACTGATCATGCACTGATCACGTGCTGATCATGCACTGATCACGTGGCTGATCATGCACTGATCACGTTGTGATCATGCACTGATCACGTGGCTGATCATGCACTGATCACGTGGCTGATCATGCACTGATCACGTGGCTGTCATGCACTGATCACGTGACTGATCATGCACTGATCACGTGCTGATCATGCACTGATCACGTGGCTGATCATGCACTGATCACGTTGTGATCATGCACTGATCACGTGGCTGATCATGCACTGATCACAAAGCTGATCATACACTGATCACGTGACTGTCATGCACTGATCACGTGGCTGATCATGCACTGATCACGTGGCTGATCATGCACTGATCACGTGGCTATCATACACTGATCACATGACTGATCATGCACTGATCACGTGCCTGATCATGCACTGATCACGTGGCTGATCATGCACTGATCACGAAGCTGATCATGCACTGATCACGTGGCTGATCATGCACTGATCACGTGACTGATCATGCACTGATCACGTGCCTGATCATGCACTGATCACGTGGCTGATCATGCACTGATCACGAAGCTGATCATGCACTGATCACGTGACTGTCATGCACTGATCACGTGGCTGATCATGCACTGATCACGTGGCTGATCATGCACTGATCACGTGGCTGATCATGCACTGATCACGTGGCTGATCATGCACTGATCACGTGACTGTCATGCACTGATCACGTGGCTGATCATGCACTGATCACGTGGCTGATCATGCACTGATCACGTGGCTGATCATGCACTGATCACGTGACTGATCATGCACTGATCACGTGGCTATCATGCACTGATCACGTGGCTGATCATGCACTGATCACGTGACTGATCATGCACTGATCACGTGGCTGATCATGCACTGATCATGAAACTGATCATGCACTGATCACGTGACTGTCATGCACTGATCACGTGGCTGATCATGCACTGATCAGTGGCTGATCATGCACTGATCACGTGGCTGATCATGCACTGATCACGTGGCTGATCATGCACTGATCACGTGACTGTCATGCACTGATCACGTGACTGATCATGCACTGATCACGTGGCTGATCATGCACTGATCACGTGACTGATCATGCACTGATCACGTGGCTATCATGCACTGATCACGTGGCTGATCATGCACTGATCACGTGGCTGATCATGCACTGATCACGTGGCTATCATGCACTGATCACATGACTGATCATGCACTGATCACGTGCCTGATCATGCACTGATCACGTGGCTGATCATGCACTGATCACGTGGCTGATCATGCACTGATCACGTGGCTGATCATGCACTGATCACGTGGCTGATCATGCACTGATCACGTGGCTATCATGCACTGATCACGTGACTGATCATGCACTGATCACGTGGCTGATCATGCACTGATCACGTGGCTGATCATGCACTGATCACGTGGCTGATCATGCACTGATCACGTGGCTGATCATGCACTGATCACGTGGCTGATCATGCACTGATCACGTGGCTGATCATGCACTGATCACGTGGCTGATCATGCACTGATCACGTAACTGATCATGCACTGATCACGTGGCAATCATGCACTGATCACGTGGCTGATCATGCACTGATCACGTGGCTATCATGCACTGATCACGTGACTGATCATGCACTGATCACGTGGCTATCATGCACTGATCACGTGACTATCATGCACTGATCACGTGACTGATCATGCACTGATCACGTGGCTATCATGCACTGATCACGTGGCTGATCATGCACTGATCACGTGGCTGATCATGCACTGATCACGTGTGATCATGCACTGATCACGTGGCTGATCATGCACTGATCACGTGGCTGATCATGCACTGATCACGTGGCTGATCATGCACTGATCACGTGACTGATCATGCACTGATCACGTGGCTATCATGCACTGATCACGTGGCTGATCATGCACTGATCACGTGGCTATCATGCACTGATCACGTGGCTGATCATGCACTGATCACGTGGCTGTCATGCACTGATCACGTGGCAATCATACACTGATCACGTGACTGATCATGCACTGATCACGTGCCTGATCATGCACTGATCACGTGCCTGATCATGCACTGATCACGTGACTGATCATGCACTGATCACGTGGCTATCATGCACTGATCACGTGGCTGATCATGCACTGATCACGTGGCTGATCATGCACTGATCACGTGGCTGATCATGCACTGATCACGTGCCTGATCATGCACTGATCACGTGGCTGATCATGCACTGATCACGTGGCTGATCATGCACTGATCACGTGGCTGTCATACACTGATCACGTGACTGATCATGCACTGATCACGTGCTGATCATGCACTGATCACGTGGCTGATCATGCACTGATCACGTTGTGATCATGCACTGATCACGTGGCTGATCATGCACTGATCACGTGGCTGATCATGCACTGATCACGTGGCTGTCATGCACTGATCACGTGACTGATCATGCACTGATCACGTGCTGATCATGCACTGATCACGTGGCTGATCATGCACTGATCACGTTGTGATCATGCACTGATCACGTGGCTGATCATGCACTGATCACAAAGCTGATCATGCACTGATCACGTGACTGTCATGCACTGATCACATGGCTGATCATGCACTGATCACGTGGCTGATCATGCACTGATCACCTGGCTATCATACACTGATCACATGACTGATCATGCACTGATCACGTGCCTGATCATGCACTGATCACATGGCTGATCATGCACTGATCACGAAGCTGATCATGCACTGATCACGTGGCTGATCATGCACTGATCACGTGACTGATCATGCACTGATCACGTGCCTGATCATGCACTGATCACGTGGCTGATCATGCACTGATCACGAAGCTGATCATGCACTGATCACGTGACTGTCATGCACTGATCACGTGGCTGATCATGCACTGATCACGTGGCTGATCATGCACTGATCACGTGGCTGATCATGCACTGATCACGTGCTGATCATGCACTGATCACGTGACTGTCATGCACTGATCACGTGGCTGATCATGCACTGATCACGTGGCTGATCATGCACTGATCACGTGGCTGATCATGCACTGATCACGTGACTGATCATGCACTGATCACGTGGCTATCATGCACTGATCACGTGGCTGATCATGCACTGATCACGTGACTGATCATGCACTGATCACGTGGCTGATCATGCACTGATCATGAAACTGATCATGCACTGATCACGTGACTGTCATGCACTGATCACGTGGCTGATCATGCACTGATCAGTGGCTGATCATGCACTGATCACGTGCCTGATCATGCACTGATCACGTGGCTGATCATGCACTGATCACGTGACAGTCATGCACTGATCACGTGACTGATCATGCACTGATCACGTGACTGATCATGCACTGATCACGTGACTGATCATGCACTGATCACGTGGCTATCATGCACTGATCACGTGGCTGATCATGCACTGATCACGTGGCTGATCATGCACTGATCACGTGGCTATCATGCACTGATCACATGACTGATCATGCACTGATCACGTGCCTGATCATGCACTGATCACGTGGCTGATCATGCACTGATCACGTGGCTGATCATGCACTGATCACGTGGCTGATCATGCACTGATCACGTGGCTGATCATGCACTGATCACGTGGCTATCATGCACTGATCACGTGACTGATCATGCACTGATCACGTGCCTGATCATGCACTGATCACGTGGCTGATCATGCACTGATCACGTGGCTGATCATGCACTGATCACGTGGCTGATCATGCACTGATCACGTGGCTGATCATGCACTGATCACGTGGCTGATCATGCACTGATCACGTGGCTGATCATGCACTGATCACGTGACTGATCATGCACTGATCACGTGGCAATCATGCACTGATCACGTGGCTGATCATGCACTGATCACGTGGCTATCATGCACTGATCACGTGACTGATCATGCACTGATCACGTGGCTGATCATGCACTGATCACGTGACTATCATGCACTGATCACGTGACTGATCATGCACTGATCACGTGGCTATCATGCACTGATCACGTGGTGATCATGCACTGATCACGTGGCTGATCATGCACTGATCACGTTGTGATCATGCACTGATCACGTGGCTGATCATGCACTGATCACGTGGCTGATCATGCACTGATCACGTGGCTGATCATGCACTGATCACGTGACTGATCATGCACTGATCACGTGGCAATCATGCACTGATCACGTGGCTGATCATGCACTGATCACGTGGCTATCATGCACTGATCACGTGGCTGATCATGCACTGATCACGTGGCTGTCATGCACTGATCACGTGGATGATGATGATCACTGATCACGTGCCTGATCATGCACTGATCACGTGATGCACTGATCATGCACTGATCACGTGGCTGATCATGCACTGATCACGTGGCTGATCATGCACTGATCACGTGACTGATCATGCACTGATCACGTGGCTGATCATGCACTGATCACGTGCTGATCATGCACTGATCACGTGGCTATCATGCACTGATCACGTGGCTGATCATGCACTGATCACGTGGCTGATCATGCACTGATCACGTGGCAATCATACACTGATCACGTGACTGATCATGCACTGATCACGTGCCTGATCATGCACTGATCACGTGCCTGATCATGCACTGATCACGTGACTGATCATGCACTGATCACGTGGCTATCATGCACTGATCACGTGGCTGATCATGCACTGATCACGTGGCTGATCATGCACTGATCACGTGGCTGATCATGCACTGATCACGTGCCTGATCATGCACTGATCACGTGGCTGATCATGCACTGATCACGTGGCTGATCATGCACTGATCACGTGGCTGTCATGCACTGATCACGTGACTGATCATGCACTGATCACGTGCTGATCATGCACTGATCACGTGGCTGATCATGCACTGATCACGTTGTGATCATGCACTGATCACGTGGCTGATCATGCACTGATCACGTGGCTGATCATGCACTGATCACGTGGCTGTCATGCACTGATCACGTGACTGATCATGCACTGATCACGTGCTGATCATGCACTGATCACGTGGCTGATCATGCACTGATCACGTTGTGATCATGCACTGATCACGTGGCTGATCATGCACTGATCACAAAGCTGATCATGCACTGATCACGTGACTGTCATGCACTGATCACGTGGCTGATCATGCACTGATCACGTGGCTGATCATGCACTGATCACGTGGCTATCATGCACTGATCACATGACTGATCATGCACTGATCACGTGCCTGATCATGCACTGATCACGTGGCTGATCATGCACTGATCACGTGGCTGATCATGCACTGATCACGTGGCTGATCATGCACTGATCACGTGACTGATCATGCACTGATCACGTGCCTGATCATGCACTGATCACGTGGCTGATCATGCACTGATCACGTGGCTGATCATGCACTGATCACGTGACTGTCATGCACTGATCACGTGGCTGATCATGCACTGATCACGTGGCTGATCATGCACTGATCACGTGGCTGATCATGCACTGATCACGTGGCTGATCATGCACTGATCACGTGACTGTCATGCACTGATCACGTGGCTGATCATGCACTGATCACGTGGCTGATCATGCACTGATCACGTGGCTGATCATGCACTGATCACGTGACTGATCATGCACTGATCACGTGGCTATCATGCACTGATCACGTGGCTGATCATGCACTGATCACGTGACTGATCATGCACTGATCACGTGGCTGATCATGCACTGATCATGTGACTGATCATGCACTGATCACGTGACTGTCATGCACTGATCACGTGGCTGATCATGCACTGATCAGTGGCTGATCATGCACTGAGACGTGCCTGATCATGCACTGATCACGTGGCTGATCATGCACTGATCACGTGACAGTCATGCACTGATCACGTGACTGATCATGCACTGATCACGTGACTGATCATGCACTGATCACGTGACTGATCATGCACTGATCACGTGGCTATCATGCACTGATCACGTGGCTGATCATGCACTGATCACGTGGCTGATCATGCACTGATCACGTGGCTATCATGCACTGATCACGTGACTGATCATGCACTGATCACGTGCCTGATCATGCACTGATCACGTGGCTGATCATGCACTGATCACGTGGCTGATCATGCACTGATCACGTGGCTGATCATGCACTGATCACGTGGCTGATCATGCACTGATCACGTGGCTATCATGCACTGATCACGTGACTGATCATGCACTGATCACGTGCCTGATCATGCACTGATCACGTGGCTGATCATGCACTGATCACGTGGCTGATCATGCACTGATCACGTGGCTGATCATGCACTGATCACGTGGCTGATCATGCACTGATCACGTGGCTGATCATGCACTGATCACGTGGCTGATCATGCACTGATCACGTGACTGATCATGCACTGATCACGTGGCAATCATGCACTGATCACGTGGCTGATCATGCACTGATCACGTGGCTATCATGCACTGATCACGTGACTGATCATGCACTGATCACGTGGCTATCATGCACTGATCACGTGACTATCATGCACTGATCACGTGACTGATCATGCACTGATCACGTGGCTATCATGCACTGATCACGTGGTGATCATGCACTGATCACGTGGCTGATCATGCACTGATCACGTGTGATCATGCACTGATCACGTGGCTGATCATGCACTGATCACGTGGCTGATCATGCACTGATCACGTGGCTGATCATGCACTGATCACGTGACTGATCATGCACTGATCACGTGGCTATCATGCACTGATCACGTGGCTGATCATGCACTGATCACGTGACTGATCATGCACTGATCACGTGGCTGATCATGCACTGATCACGTGGCTGATCATGCACTGATCACGTGACTGATCATGCACTGATCACGTGACTGATCATGCACTGATCACTGGCTATCATGCACTGATCACGTGGCTGATCATGCACTGATCACGTGACTGATCATGCACTGATCACGTGGCTGATCATGCACTGATCACGTGGCTGATCATGCACTGATCACGTGACTGTCATGCACTGATCACGTGGCTGATCATGCACTGATCAGTGGCTGATCATGCACTGATCACGTGGCTGATCATGCACTGATCACGTGGCTGATCATGCACTGATCACGTGACTGTCATGCACTGATCACGTGACTGATCATGCACTGATCTGCTATCATGCACTGATCACGTGGCTGATCATGCACTGATCACGTGACTGATCATGCACTGATCACGTGGCTATCATGCACTGATCACGTGGCTGATCATGCACTGATCACGTGGCTGATCATGCACTGATCACGTGGCATTGATACACTGATCACGTGACTGATCATGCACTGATCACGTGGCTGATCATGCACTGATCACGTGGCTGATCATGCACTGATCACGTGACTGATCATGCACTGATCACGTGGCTATCATGCACTGATCACGTGGCTGATCATGCACTGATCACGTGGCTGATCATGCACTGATCACGTGGCTGATCATGCACTGATCACGTGACTGATCATGCACTGATCACGTGGCTGATCATGCACTGATCACGTGGCTGATCATGCACTGATCACGTGGCTGTCATGCACTGATCACGTGACTGATCATGCACTGATCACGTGCTGATCATGCACTGATCACGTGGCTGATCATGCACTGATCACGTGTGATCATGCACTGATCACGTGGCTGATCATGCACTGATCACGTGGCTGATCATGCACTGATCACGTGACTGATCATGCACTGATCACGTGACTGATCATGCACTGATCACGTGGCTATCATGCACTGATCACGTGGCTGATCATGCACTGATCACGTGACTGATCATGCACTGATCATGACTGATCATGCACTGATCACGTGACTGTCATGCACTGATCACGTGGCTGATCATGCACTGATCAGTGGCTGATCATGCACTGATCACGTGGCTGATCATGCACTGATCACGTGGCTGATCATGCACTGATCACGTGAGATGCATGCACTGATCACGTGACTGATCATGCACTGATCACGTGGCTGATCATGCACTGATCACGTGACTGATCATGCACTGATCACGTGGCTATCATGCACTGATCACGTGGCTGATCATGCACTGATCACGTGGCTGATCATGCACTGATCACGTGGCTATCATGCACTGATCACGTGACTGATCATGCACTGATCACGTGGCTGATCATGCACTGATCACGTGGCTGATCATGCACTGATCACGTGGCTGATCATGCACTGATCACGTGGCTGATCATGCACTGATCACGTGGCTGATCATGCACTGATCACGTGGCTATCATGCACTGATCACGTGACTGATCATGCACTGATCACGTGGCTGATCATGCACTGATCACGTGGCTGATCATGCACTGATCACGTGGCTGATCATGCACTGATCACGTGGCTGATCATGCACTGATCACGTGGCTGATCATGCACTGATCACGTGGCTGATCATGCACTGATCACGTGGCTGATCATGCACTGATCACGTGACTGATCATGCACTGATCACGTGGCAATCATGCACTGATCACGTGGCTGATCATGCACTGATCACGTGGCTATCATGCACTGATCACGTGGCTGATCATGCACTGATCACGTGGCTGATCATGCACTGATCACGTGGCAATCATGCACTGATCACGTGACTGATCATGCACTGATCACGTGGCTGATCATGCACTGATCACGTGGCTGATCATGCACTGATCACGTGACTGATCATGCACTGATCACGTGGCTATCATGCACTGATCACATGGCTGATCATGCACTGATCACGTGGCTGATCATGCACTGATCACGTGACTGATCATGCACTGATCACGTGGCTGATCATGCACTGATCACGTGGCTGATCATGCACTGATCACGTGGCTATCATGCACTGATCACGTGGCTGATCATGCACTGATCACGTGGCTGATCATGCACTGATCACGTGGCAATCATGCACTGATCACGTGACTGATCATGCACTGATCACGTGGCTGATCATGCACTGATCACGTGGCTGATCATGCACTGATCACGTGACTGATCATGCACTGATCACGTGGCTATCATGCACTGATCACGTGGCTGATCATGCACTGATCACGTGGCTGATCATGCACTGATCACGTGACTGATCATGCACTGATCACGTGGCTGATCATGCACTGATCACGTGGCTGATCATGCACTGATCACGTGGCTGATCATGCACTGATCACGTGGCTGTCATGCACTGATCACGTGACTGATCATGCACTGATCACGTGCTGATCATGCACTGATCACGTGGCTGATCATGCACTGATCACGTGTGATCATGCACTGATCACGTGGCTGATCATGCACTGATCACGTGGCTGATCATGCACTGATCACGTGGCTGATCATGCACTGATCACGTGACTGATCATGCACTGATCACGTGCTGATCATGCACTGATCACGTGGCTGATCATGCACTGATCACGTGTGATCATGCACTGATCACGTGGCTGATCATGCACTGATCACGTGGCTGATCATGCACTGATCACGTGACTGATCATGCACTGATCACGTGACTGTCATGCACTGATCACGTGGCTGATCATGCACTGATCACGTGGCTGATCATGCACTGATCACGTGGCTGATCATGCACTGATCACGTGGCTGATCATGCACTGATCACGTGAGATCATGCACTGATCACGTGACTGATCATGCACTGATCACGTGACTGATCATGCACTGATCACGTGACTGATCATGCACTGATCACGTGGCTATCATGCACTGATCACGTGGCTGATCATGCACTGATCACGTGGCTGATCATGCACTGATCACGTGGCTGATCATGCACTGATCACGTGACTGATCATGCACTGATCACGTGACTGATCATGCACTGATCACGTGGCTGATCATGCACTGATCACGTGACTGATCATGCACTGATCACGTGGCTGATCATGCACTGATCACGTGGCTGATCATGCACTGATCACGTGGCTGATCATGCACTGATACCGTGACTGAGCATGGACTGATCACATGACTATCATGTAGTGATCACGTGACTTAATGGCGCTGATCATGTGACTGATCATGCGCTGATCATGTTTGCTATCATACACTGATCATGTGCCTCTGGAGGCAATAAACAAAGAGCTGAGTAGGCACGAATCAAACAGTCAGCAGGCAATAATCATGGAACTCAGCTGTGAGGAATCATGCTGCTCAGCTGGCAATAATCAAGCAGCTGAGCAGGCAGGAATTACGCAGCACAGCTGGCAATTGTCAAGCAGATGACAGGCAGGAATCATGCAGCTCAGCTGGCAATTGTCAAGCAGATGAGCAGACAGTAATCACGCAGCTCAGCAGGCCCTGATCACGTGACTGAGCATGCACTGTTCACGTGGCTGATCATACACTGATCACGTGATTGATCATGCACTGATCACTTGGATATCATGCACTGATCACGTGGCTGATCATACACTGTTCACGTGTCTGACCATGCACTGATCACGTGGCTGATCATACACTGCTCACGTAACTGATCATGCACTGATCACGTGGCTGATCATGCACTGATCACGTGGCTTATCATGCACTGATCATGTGACTGATCATGTGCTGATCATGTTTGGTGTCATACACTGATCATGTGCATCTGGAGGCAATGAACAAAGAGCTGAGTAGGCAGGAATCAGTCAGCAGGCTATAATCATGGAACTCAGCTCTGAGAAATCATGCTGCTCAGCTGGCAATAATCAAGTAGATGAGCAGGCAGGAATTACGCAGCACAGGTGGCAATTGTCAAGGAGATGACAGACAGGAATCGTAGCTCAGCTGCAATTGTCAAGCAGATGAGCAGACAGTAATCACGCAGCTCAGCAGGCCCTGATCACGTGACTGATCATGCACTGTCACGTGGCTGATCATACACTGATCACGTGACTGATCATGCACTGATCACGTGGCTATCATGCACTGATCACGTGACTGATCATGCACTGATCACGTGGCTGTCATGCACTGATCACGTGGCTATCATGCACTGATCACGTGGCTGATCATGCACTGATCACGTGACTGATCATGCACTGATCACGTGGCTATCATGCACTGATCACGTGGCTGATCATGCACTGATCACGGACTGATCATGCACTGATCACGGGCTATCATGCACTGACACATGACTGATCATGCACTGATCACGTGGCTGATCATGCACTGATCACGTGACTGATCATGCACTGATCACGTGACTGATCATGCACTGATCACGTGGCTGATCATGCACTGATCACGTGGCTGATCATGCACTGATCACGTGGCTATCATGCACTGATCACGTGACTGATCATGCACTGATCACGTGACTGATCATGCACTGATCACGTGGCTATCATGCACTGATCACGTGACTGATCATACTGATCACGTGACTGATCATGCACTGATCACGTGGCTGATCATGCACTGATCACGTGACTGATCATGCACTGATCACGTGGCTATCATGCACTGATCACGTGGCTATCATGCACTGATCACGTGGCTGATCATGCACTGATCACGTGACTGATCATGCACTGATCACGTGGCTATCATGCACTGATCACGTGGCTGATCATACTGATCACGTGGCTGATCATGCACTGATCACGTGGCTGATCATGCACTGATCACGTGACTGATCATGCACTGATCACGTGGCTATCATGCACTGATCACGTGGCTATCATGCACTGATCACGTGGCTGATCATGCACTGATCACGTGACTGATCATGCACTGATCACGTGGCTATCATGCACTGATCACGTGGCTGATCATACTGATCACGTGATCATGCACTGATCACGTGGCTGATCATGCACTGATCACGTGACTGATCATGCACTGATCACGTGGCTGATCATGCACTGATCACGTGACTGATCATGCACTGATCACGTGGCTATCATGCACTGATCACGTGGCTATCATGCACTGATCACGTGGCTGATCATGCACTGATCACGTGACTGATCATGCACTGATCACGTGGCTGATCATGCACTGATCACGTGGCTATCATGCACTGATCACGTGGCTGATCATGCACTGATCACGTAGCTATCATGCACTGATCACGTGACTGATCATGCACTGATCACGTAATTGATCATGCACTGATCACGTGGCTGATCATGCACTGATCACGTGGCTGATCATGCACTGATCACGTGACTGATCATGCACTGATCACGTGACTGATCATGCACTGATCACGTGGCTATCATGCACTGATCACGTGGCTGATCATGCACTGATCACGTGACTGATCATGCACTGATCACGTGGCTGATCATGCACTGATCACGTGACTGATCATGCACTGATCACGTGACTGATCATGCACTGATCACGTGGCTATCATGCACTGATCACGTGGCTGATCATGCATGATCACGCAGCTATCATGCACTGATCACGTGACTGATCATGCACTGATCACGTGGCTGATCATGCACTGATCACGTGGCTATCATGCACTGATCACGTGACTGATCATGCACTGATCACGTGGCTGATCATGCACTGATCACGTGACTGATCATGCACTGATCACGTGACTGATCATGCACTGATCACGTGGCTATCATGCACTGATCACGTGGCTGATCATGCACTGATCACGTAGCTATCATGCACTGATCACGTGACTGATCATGCACTGATCACGTGATTGATCATGCACTGATCACGTGGCTGATCATGCACTGATCACGTGACTGATCATGCACTGATCACGTGACTGATCATGCACTGATCACGTGGCTATCATGCACTGATCACGTGGCTGATCATGCACTGATCACGCAGCTATCATGCACTGATCACGTGACTGATCATGCACTGATCACGTGGCTGATCATGCACTGATCACGTGGCTGATCATGCACTGATCACGTGACTGATCATGCACTGATCACGTGACTGATCATGCACTGATCACGTGGCTATCATGCACTGATCACGTGGCTGATCATGCAATGATCATGTAGCTACCATGTACTGGTCACGTGAATGATCATACACCCATCAGGTGACTGATCATGCACTGATCACGTGGCTATCATGCACTGATCACGTGACTGATCATGCACTGATCACGTCTAATCATGCACTGATCACATGACTGCCCATGCACTGATCACGTGGATGATCATACACTAATCACGTGACAGATCATGCACTGATCACGTGGCTGATCATGCACTGATACCGTGACTGAGCATGGACTGATCACATGACTATCATGTAGTGATCACGTGACTTAATGGCTCTGATCATGCGCTGATCATGTTTGCTATCATACACTGATCATGTGCCTCTGGAGGCAATAAACAAAGAGCTGAGTAGGCACGAATCAAACAGTCAGCAGGCAATAATCATGGAACTCAGCTGTGAGGAATCATGCTGCTCAGCTGGCAATAATCAAGCAGCTGAGCAGGCAGGAATTACGCAGCACAGCTGGCAATTGTCAAGCAGATGACAGGCAGGAATCGTGCAGCTCAGCTGGCAATTGTCAAGCAGATGAGCAGACAGTAATCACGCAGCTCAGCAGGCCCTGATCACGTGACTGAGCATGCACTGTTCACGTGGCTGATCATACACTGATCACGTGATTGATCATGCACTGATCACTTGGATATCATGCACTGATCACGTGGCTGATCATACACTGTTCACGTGTCTGATCATGCACTGATCACGTGGCTGATCATACACTGCTCACGTAACTGATCATGCACTGATCACGTGGCTATCATGCACTGATCACGTGGCTGATCATGCACTGATCACGTGACTGATCATGCACTGATCACGTGACTGATCATGCACTGATCACGTGGCTATCATGCACTGATCACGTGGCTGATCATGCAATGATCACGTAGCTACCATGTACAGTCACGTGACTGATCATGCACTGATCACGTGACTGATCATGCACTGATCACGTGGCTATCATGCACTGATCACGTGGCTGATCATGCACTGATCACGTGACTGATCATGCACTGATCACGTGACTGATCATGCACTGATCACGTGCTATCATGCACTGATCACGTGGCTGATCATGCACTGATCACGTGGCTGATCATGCACTGATCACGTGGCTGATCATGCACTGATACCGTGACTGATCATGGACTGATCACATGACTATCATGCACTGATCACGTGACTTAATGGCACTGATCATGTGACTGATCATGCACTGATCATGTTTGATATCATACACTGATCATGTGCCTCTGGAGGCAATAAACAAAGAGCTGAGTAGGCACGAATCAAACAGTCAGCAGGCAATAATCATGGAACTCAGCTGTGAGGAATCATGCTGCTCAGCTGGCAATAATCAAGCAGCTGAGCAGGCAGGAATTACACAGCACAGCTGGCAATTGTTAAGCAGATGACAGGCAGGAATCATGCAGCTCAGCTGGCAATTGTCAAGCAGATGAGCAGACAGTAATCACGCAGCTCAGCAGGCCCTGATCACGTGACTGATCATGCACTGATCACGTGGCTGATCATACACTGATCACGTGACTGATCATGCACTGATCACGTGGATATCATGCACTGATCACGTGGCTGATCATACACTGATCACGTGTCTGATCATGCACTGATCACGTGGCTGATCATGCACTGATCACGTGACTGATCATGCACTGATCACGTGACTGATCATGCACTGATCACGTGGCTTATCATGCACTGATCATGTGACTGATCATGCACTGATCATGTTTGGTATCATACACTGATCATGTGCATCTGGAGGCAATGAACAAAGAGCTGAGTAGGCAGGAATCAGTCAGCAGGCTATAATCATGGAACTCAGCTCTGAGAAATCATGCTGCTCAGCTGGCAATAATCAAGTAGATGAGCAGGCAGGAATTACGCAGCACAGGTGGCAATTGTCAAGCAGATGACAGGCAGGAATCGTGCAGCTCAGCTGCAATTGTCAAGCAGATGAGCAGACAGTAATCACGCAGCTCAGCAGGCCCTGATCACGTGACTGAGCATGCACTGTTCACGTGGCTGATCATACACTGATCACGTGACTGATCATGCACTGATCACGTGGCTATCATGCACTGATCACGTGACTGATCATGCACTGATCACGTAACTGTCATGCACTGATCACGTGGCTATCATGCACTGATCACGTGGCTGATCATGCACTGATCACGTGACTGATCATGCACTGATCACGTGGCTATCATGCACTGATCACGTGGCTGATCATGCACTGATCACGGGACTGATCATGCACTGATCACGGGCTATCATGCACTGATACATGACTGATCATGCACTGATCACGTGGATGATCATGCACTGATCACGTGACTGATCATGCACTGATCACGTGACTGATCATGCACTGATCACGTGGCTGATCATGCACTGATCACGTGGCTGATCATGCACTGATCACGTGACTATCATGCACTGATCACGTGACTGATCATGCACTGATCACGTGACTGATCATGCACTGATCACGTGGCTATCATGCACTGATCACGTGACTGATCATACTGATCACGTGGCTGATCATGCACTGATCACGTGGCTGATCATGCACTGATCACGTGACTGATCATGCACTGATCACGTGGCTATCATGCACTGATCACGTGGCTATCATGCACTGATCACGTGGCTGATCATGCACTGATCACGTGACTGATCATGCACTGATCACGTGGCTATCATGCACTGATCACGTGGCTGATCATACTGATCACGTGGCTGATCATGCACTGATCACGTGGCTGATCATGCACTGATCACGTGACTGATCATGCACTGATCACGTGGCTATCATGCACTGATCACGTGGCTGATCATGCACTGATCACGTGGCTGATCATGCACTGATCACGTGACTGATCATGCACTGATCACGTGGCTATCATGCACTGATCACGTGGCTGATCATACTGATCACGTGGCTGATCATGCACTGATCACGTGGCTGATCATGCACTGATCACGTGACTGATCATGCACTGATCACGTGGCTGATCATGCACTGATCACGTGACTGATCATGCACTGATCACGTGGCTATCATGCACTGATCACGTGGCTATCATGCACTGATCACGTGGCTGATCACACACGATCACGTGACTGATCATGCACTGATCACGTGGCTATCATGCACTGATCACGTGGCTATCATGCACTGATCACGTGGCTGATCATGCACTGATCACGTAGCTATCATGCACTGATCACGTGACTGATCATGCACTGATCACGTAATTGATCATGCACTGATCACGTGGCTGATCATGCACTGATCACGTGACTGATCATGCACTGATCACGTGGCTATCATGCACTGATCACGTGGCTGATCATGCACTGATCACGTGGCTACATGCACTGATCACGTGACTGATCATGCACTGATCACGTGACTGATCATGCACTGATCACGTGGCTGATCATGCACTGATCACGTGACTGATCATGCACTGATCACGTGGCTGATCATGCACTGATCACGTGGCTATCATGCACTGTCACGTGGCTGATCATGCACTGATCACGTAGCTACCATGTACTGGTCACGTGACTGATCATGCACTGATCACGTGACTGATCATGCACTGATCACGTGGCTATCATGCACTGATCACGTGGCTGATCATGCACTGATCACGTGACTGATCATGCACTGATCACGTGACTGATCATGCACTGATCACGTAGCTATCATGCACTGATCACGTGGCTGATCATGCACTGATCACGTGGCTGATCATGCACTGATCACGTGGCTATCATGCACTGATCACGTGGCTGATCATGCACTGATACCGTGACTGAGCATGGACTGATCACATGACTATCATGTAGTGATCACGTGACTTAATGGCGCTGATCATGTGACTGATCATGCGCTGATCATGTTTGCTATCATACACTGATCATGTGCCTCTGGAGGCAATAAACAAAGAGCTGAGTAGGCACGAATCAAACAGTCAGCAGGCAATAATCATGGAACTCAGCTGTGAGGAATCATGCTGCTCAGCTGGCAATAATCAAGCAGCTGAGCAGGCAGGAATTACGCAGCACAGCTGGCAATTGTCAAGCAGATGACAGGCAGGAATCATGCAGCTCAGGTGGCAATTGTCAAGCAGATGAGCAGACAGTAATCACGCAGCTCAGCAGGCCCTGATCACGTGACTGAGCATGCACTGTTCACGTGGCTGATCATACACTGATCACGTGATTGATCATGCACTGATCACTTGGATATCATGCACTGATCACGTGGCTGATCATACACTGTTCACGTGTCTGACCATGCACTGATCACGTGGCTGATCATACACTGCTCACGTGACTGATCATGCACTGATCACGTGGCTGATCATGCACTGATCACGTGGCTGATCATGCACTGATCACGTGACTGATCATGCACTGATCACGTGGCTATCATGCACTGATCACGTGGCTGATCATGCACTGATCACGTGGCTATCATGCACTGATCACGTGACTGATCATGCACTGATCACGTGACTGATCATGCACTGATCACGTGACTGATCATGCACTGATCACGTGGATATCATGCACTGATCACGTGGCTGATCATGCACTGATCACGTGACTGATCATGCACTGATCACGTGGCTGATCATGCACTGATCACGTGACTGATCATGCACTGATCACGTGGCTATCATGCACTGATCACGTGGCTGATCATGCACTGATCACGTGGCTGATCATGCACTGTCACGTGACTGATCATGCACTGATCACGTGGCATCATGCACTGATCACGTGGCTGATCATGCACTGATCACGTGACTGATCATGCACTGATCACGTGGCTATCATGCACTGATCACGTGGCTGATCATGCACTGATCACGTAGCTACCATGCACTGATCACGTGACTGATCATGCACTGATCACGTAAATGATCATGCACTGATCACGTGACTGATCATGCACTGATCACGTGACTGATCATGCACTGATCACGTGGCTATCATGCACTGATCACGTGGCTGATCATGCAATGATCACGTAGCTACCATGTACTGGTCACGTGACTGATCATGCACTGATCACGTAATTGATCATGCACTGATCACGTGGCTGATCATGCACTGATCACGTGGCTGATCATGCACTGATCACGTGACTGATCATGCACTGATCACGTGGCTATCATGCACTGATCACGTGGCTGATCATGCACTGATCACGTGACTGATCATGCACTGATCACGTGGCTGATCATGCACTGATCACGTGGCTATCATGCACTGATCACGTGGCTGATCATGCACTGATCACGTAGCTATCATGCACTGATCACGTGACTGATCATGCACTGATCACGTAATTGATCATGCACTGATCACGTGACTGATCATGCACTGATCACGTGACTGATCATGCACTGATCACGTGGCTGATCATGCACTGATCACGTGGCTATCATGCACTGATCACGTGGCTGATCATGCACTGATCATGAGCTACCATGTACTGTCACGTGACTGATCATGCACTGATCACGTGACTGATCATGCACTGATCACGTGGCTATCATGCACTGATCACGTGGCTGATCATGCACTGATCACGTGCCTGATCATGCACTGATCACGTGACTGATCATGCACTGATCACGTAGCTATCATGCACTGATCACGTGGCTGATCATGCACTGATCACGTGGCTATCATGCACTGATCACGTGGCTATCATGCACTGATCACGTGGCTGATCATGCACTGATACCGTGACTGATCATGGACTGATCACATGACTATCATGTAGTGATCACGTGACTTAATGGCGCTGATCATGTGACTGATCATGCACTGATCATGTTTGCTATCATACACTGATCATGTGCCTCTGGAGGCAATAAACAAAGAGCTGAGTAGGCACGAATCAAACAGTCAGCAGGCAATAATCATGGAACTCAGCTGTGAGGAATCATGCTGCTCAGCTGGCAATAATCAAGCAGCTGAGCAGGCAGGAATTACGCAGCACAGCTGGCAATTGTCAAGCAGATGACAGGCAGGAATCGTGCAGCTCAGCTGGCAATTGTCAAGCAGATGACAGACAGGAATCATGCAGCTCAGCTGGCAATTGCCACGCAGATGAGCATGACTGATCACGTGGCTGATCATGCACTGATCACGTGACTGATCATGCACTGATCACGTGGCTGATCATGCACTGATCACGTGACTGATCATGCACTGATCACGTGGCTATCATGCACTGATCACGTGGCTGATCATGCACTGATCACGTAACTGATCATGCACTGATCACGTGGCTGATCATGCACTGATCACGTGGCTGATCATGCACTGATCACGTGGCTATCATGCACTGATCACGTGACTGATCATGCACTGATCACGTGACTGATCATGCACTGATCACGTGGCTGATCATGCACTGATCACGTGACTGATCATGCACTGATCACGTGACTGATCATGCAC
This sequence comes from Bos javanicus, assembly GCF_032452875.1. Lineage (NCBI taxonomy): Eukaryota > Metazoa > Chordata > Mammalia > Artiodactyla > Bovidae > Bos > Bos javanicus. The sequence goes on from NW_026893942.1 coordinate 80,171, forward strand.
TGATCACGTGGCTATCATGCACTGATCACGTGGCTGATCATGCACTGATCACGTGACTGATCATGCACTGATCACGTGGCTTATCATGCACTGATCATGTGACTGATCATGCACTGATCATGTTTGGTGTCATACACTGATCATGTGCCTCTGCAGGCAATGAACAAAGAGCTGAGTAGGCAGAATCAGTCAGCAGGCTATAATCATGGAACTCAGCTGTGAGAAATCATGCTGCTCAGCTGGCAATAATCAAGCAGATGAGCAGGCAGGAATTATGCAGCACAGGTGGCAATTGTCAAGCAGATGACAGGCAGGAATCGTGCAGCTCAGCTGGCAATTGTCAAGCAGATGAGCAGACAGTAATCACGCAGCTCAGCAGGCCCTGATCACGTGACTGAGCATGCACTGTTCACGTGGCTGATCATACACTGATCACGTGACTGATCATGCACTGATCACGTGGCTATCATGCACTGATCACGTGACTGATCATGCACTGATCACGTGATTGTCATGCACTGATCACGTGGCTGATCATGCACTGATCACGTGGCTGATCATGCACTGATCACGTGACTGATCATGCACTGATCACGTGGCTATCATGCACTGATCACGTGGCTGATCATGCACTGATCACGGGACTGATCATGCACTGATCACGGGCTATCATGCACTGATCACATGACTGATCATGCACTGATCACGTGGCTGATCATGCACTGATCACGTGACTGATCATGCACTGATCACGTGACTGATCATGCACTGATCACGTAGCTATCATGCACTGATCACGTGACTGATCATGCACTGATCACGTGACTGATCATGCACTGATCACGTGACTGATCATGCACTGATCACGTGACTGATCATGCACTGATCACGTGGCTATCATGCACTGATCACGTGGCTGATCATGCACTGATCACGTGACTGATCATGCACTGATCACGTGGCTGATCATGCACTGATCACGTGACTGATCATGCACTGATCACGTGGCTATCATGCACTGATCACGTGGCTGATCATGCACTGATCACGTGGCATCATGCACTGATCACGTGGCTGATCATACACTGATCACGTGACTGATCATGCACTGATCACGTGGCTATCATGCACTGATCACGTGGCTGATCATGCACTGATCACGTAGCTATCATGCACTGATCACGTGACTGATCATGCACTGATCACGTAACTGATCATGCACTGATCACGTGACTGATCATGCACTGATCACGTGACTGATCATGCACTGATCACGTGGCTATCATGCACTGATCACGTGGCTGATCATGCAATGATCACGTAGCTACCATGTACTGGTCACGTGACTGATCATGCACTGATCACGTAATGATCATGCACTGATCACGTGGCTGATCATGCACTGATCACGTGGCTGATCATGCACTGATCACGTGACTGATCATGCACTGATCACGTGGCTATCATGCACTGATCACGTGGCTGATCATGCACTGATCACGTGACTGATCATGCACTGATCACGTGGCTGATCATGCACTGATCACGTGGCTATCATGCACTGATCACGTGGCTGATCATGCACTGATCACGTGGCTATCATGCACTGATCACGTGACTGATCATGCACTGATCACGTAATTGATCATGCACTGATCACGTGGCTGATCATGCACTGATCACGTGACTGATCATGCACTGATCACGTGGCTGATCATGCACTGATCACGTGGCTATCATGCACTGATCACGTGGCTGATCATGCACTGATCATGTAGCTACCATGTACTGGTCACGTGAATGATCATACACCCATCAGGTGACTGATCATGCACTGATCACGTGGCTATCATGCACTGATCACGTGACTGATCATGCACTGATCACGTCTGATCATGCACTGATCACATGACTGCCCATGCACTGATCACGTGGATGATCATACACTGATCATGTGACAGATCATGCACTGATCACGTGGCTGATCATGCACTGATACGTGACTGAGCATGGACTGATCACATGACTATCATGTAGTGATCACGTGACTTAATGGCGCTGATCATGTGACTGATCATGCGCTGATCATGTTTGCTATCATACACTGATCATGTGCCTCTGGAGGCAATAAACAAAGAGCTGAGTAGGCACGAATCAAAAGTCAGCAGGCAATAATCATGGAACTCAGCTGTGAGGAATCATGCTGCTCAGCTGGCAATAATCAAGCAGCTGAGCAGGCAGGAATTACGCAGCACAGCTGGCAATTGTCAAGCAGATGACAGGCAGGAATCGTGCAGCTCAGCTGGCAATTGTCAAGCAGATGAGCAGACAGTAATCACGCAGCTCAGCAGGCCCTGATCACGTGACTGAGCATGCACTGTTCACGTGGCTGATCATACACTGATCACGTGACTGATCATGCACTGATCACGTGGATATCATGCACTGATCACGTGGCTGATCATACACTGATCACGTGTCTGATCATGCACTGATCACGTGGCTGATCATGCACTGATCACGTGACTGATCATGCACTGATCACGTGGCTATCATGCACTGATCACGTGGCTGATCATGCACTGATCACGTGACTGATCATGCACTGATCACGTGACTGATCATGCACTGATCACGTGGCTATCATGCACTGATCACGTGGCTGATCATGCACTGATCACGTAGCTATCATGTACCAGTCACATGACTGATCATGCACTGATCACGTGACTGATCATGCACTGATCACGTGACTGATCATGCACTGATCACGTGACTGATCATGCACTGATCACGTGACTGATCATGCACTGATCACGTCTGATCATGCACTGATCACATGACTGCCCATGCACTGATCACGTGGATGATCATGCACTGATCATGTGACAGATCATGCACTGATCACGTGGCTGATCATGCACTGATACCGTGACTGAGCATGGACTGATCACATGACTATCATGTAGTGATCACGTGACTTAATGGCGCTGATCATGTGACTGATCATGCACTGATCATGTTTGCTATCATACACTGATCATGTGCCTCTGGAGGCAATAAACAAAGAGCTGAGTAGGCACGAATCAAAAGTCAGCAGGCAATAATCATGGAACTCAGCTGTGAGGAATCATGCTGCTCAGCTGGCAATAATCAAGCAGCTGAGCAGGCAGGAATTACGCAGCACAGCTGGCAATTGTCAAGCAGATGACAGGCAGGAATCGTGCAGCTCAGCTGGCAATTGTCAAGCAGATGAGCAGACAGTAATCACGCAGCTCAGCAGGCCCTGATCACGTGACTGAGCATGCACTGTTCACGTGGCTGATCATACACTGATCACGTGATTGATCATGCACTGATCACTTGGATATCATGCACTGATCACGTGGCTGATCATACACTGTTCACGTGTCTGATCATGCACTGATCACGTGGCTGATCATACACTGCTCACGTAACTGATCATGCACTGATCACGTGGCTATCATGCACTGATCACGTGGCTGATCATGCACTGATCACGTGGCTGATCATGCACTGATCACGTGACTGATCATGCACTGATCACGTGGCTATCATGCACTGATCACGTGGCTGATCATGCACTGATCACGTAGCTATCATGCACTGTCACGTGACTGATCATGCACTGATCACGTGACTGATCATGCACTGATCACGTGACTGATCATGCACTGATCACGTGACTGATCATGCACTGATCACGTGACTGATCATGCACTGATCACGTGGCTATCATGCACTGATCACGTGGCTGATCATGCACTGATCACGTAGCTATCATGTACTGATCACGTGACTGATCATGCACTGATCACGTAATTGATCATGCACTGATCACGTGGCTGATCATGCACTGATCACGTGGCTGATCATGCACTGATCACGTGACTGATCATGCACTGATCACGTGACTGATCATGCACTGATCACGTGGCTATCATGCACTGATCACGTGGCTGATCATACTGATCACGTGACGATCATGCACTGATCACGTGGCTGATCATGCACTGATCACGTGACTGATCATGCACTGATCACGTGGCTGATCATGCACTGATCACGTGGCTATCATGCACTGATCACGTGGCTGATCATGCACTGATCACGTGGCTATCATGCACTGATCACGTGACTGATCATGCACTGATCACGTGGCTGATCATGCACTGATCACGTGACTGATCATGCACTGATCACGTGACTGATCATGCACTGATCACGTGGCTATCATGCACTGATCACGTGGCTGATCATGCACTGATCACGTGACTGATCATGCACTGATCACGTGGCTGATCATGCACTGATCACGTGACTGATCATGCACTGATCACGTGGCTATCATGCACTGATCACGTGGCTGATCATGCACTGATCACGTGGCTGATCATGCACTGATCACGTGACTGATCATGCACTGATCACGTGGCATCATGCACTGATCACGTGGCTGATCATACTGATCACGTGACTGATCATGCACTGATCACGTGGCTATCATGCACTGATCACGTGGCTGATCATGCAATGATCACGTAGCTACCATATACTGGTCACGTGACTGATCATGCACTGATCACGTAATGATCATGCACTGATCAGTGACTGATCATGCACTGATCACGTGACTGATCATGCACTGATCACGTGGCTATCATGCACTGATCACGTGGCTGATCATGCAATGATCACGTAGCAACCATGCACTGATCACGTGACTGATCATGCACTGATCACGTGGCTGATCATGCACTGATCACGTGACTGATCATGCACTGATCACGTCACTGATCACATCACTGATCATGCACTGATCACGTGGCTATCATGCACTGATCACGTGGCTGATCATGCACTGATCACGTAGCTGATCATGCACTGATCACGTGACTGATCATGCACTGATCACGTGGCTGATCATGCACTGATCACGTGGCTGATCATGCACTGATCACGTGACTGATCATGCACTGATCACGTGACTGATCATGCACTGATCACGTGGCTGATCATACACTGATCACGGACTGATCATGCACTGATCACGTGGCTATCATGCACTGATCACGTGGCTGTCATGCAATGATCACGAAGCTACCATATACTGGTCACGTGACTGATCATGCACTGATCACGTAAATGATCATGCACTGATCACGTGACTGATCATGCACTGATCACGTGACTGATCATGCACTGATCACGTGGCTATCATGCACTGATCACGTGGCTGATCATGCAACGATCACGTAGCTCCATGTACTGGTCACGTGACTGATCATGCACTGATCACGTAATTGATCATGCACTGATCACGTGGCTCATCATGCACTGATCACGTGGCTGATCACACACTGATCACGTGACTGATCATGCACTGATCACGTGACTGATCATGCACTGATCACGTGGCTATCATGCACTGATCACGTGGATATCATGCACTGATCACGTGGCTGATCACACTGATCACGTGACTGATCATGCACTGATCACGTGGCTATCATGCACTGATATCATGCACTGATCACGTGGCTGATCATGCACTGATCACGTGACTGATCATGCACTGATCACGTGGCTGTCATGCACTGATCACGTGGCTGATCATGCAATGATCACGTAGCTACCATGTACTGATCACGTGACTGATCATGCACTGATCACGTGGCTGATCATGCACTGATCACGTGACTGATCATGCACTGATCACGTGGCTGATCATGCACTGATCACGTGGCTATCATGCACTGATCACGTGGCTGATCATGCACTGATCACGCAGCTATCATGCACTGATCACGTGACTGATCATGCACTGATCACGTGACTGATCATGCACTGATCACGTGGCTTATCATGCACTGATCATGTGACTGATCATGTGCTGATCATGTTTGCTATCATACACTGATCATGTGCCTCTGGAGGCAATGAACAAAGAGCTGAGTAGGCACGAATCAGTCAGGCAATAATCATGGAACTCAGCTGTGAGGAATCATGCTGCTCAGCTGGCAATAATCAAGCAGCTGAGCAGGCAGGAATTACGCAGCACAGCTGGCAATTGTCAAGCAGATGACAGGCAGGAATCGTGCAGCTCAGCTGGCAATTGTCAAGCAGATGAGCAGACAGTAATCACGCAGCTCAGCAGGCCCTGATCACGTGACTGAGCATGCACTGTTCACGTGGCTGATCATACACTGATCACGTGACTGATCATGCACTGATCACGTGGCTATCATGCACTGATCACGTGGCTGATCATGCACTGATCACGTGTGTATGCACTGATCACGTGGCTGATCATGCACTGATCACGTGGCTGATCATGCACTGATCACGTGACTGATCATGCACTGATCACGTGGCTATCATGCACTGATCACGTGGCTGATCATGCACTGATCACGTGACTGATCATGCACTGATCACGGGCTATCATGCACTGATCACGTGACTGATCATGCACTGATCACGTGGCTGATCATGCACTGATCACGTGACTGATCATGCACTGATCACGTGACTGATCATGCACTGATCACGTGGCTATCATGCACTGATCACGTGGCTGATCATGCACTGATCACGTGACTGATCATGCACTGATCACGTGGCTATCATGCACTGATCACGTGGCTGATCATGCACTGATCACGTGGCTGATCATGCACTGATCACGTGACTGATCATGCACTGATCACGTCTGATCATGCACTGATCACGTGACTGATCATGCACTGATCACGTGGATGATCATGCACTGATCACGTGACTATCATGCACTGATCACGTGGCTATCATGCACTGATCACGTGGCTGATCATGCACTGATCACGTGGCTATCATGCACTGATCACGTGACTGATCATGCACTGATCACGTGGCTGATCATGCACTGATCACGTGACTGATCATGCACTGATCACGTGACTGATCATGCACTGATCACGTGACTGATCATGCACTGATCACGTGGCTATCATGCACTGATCACGTGGCTGATCATGCAATGATCACGTAGCTACCATGCACTGATCACGTGACTGATCATGCACTGATCACGTGACTGATCATGCACTGATCACGTGGCTGATCATGCACTGATCACGTGACTGATCATGCACTGATCACGTGGCTGATCATGCACTGATCACGTGGCTGATCATGCACTGATCACGTGACTGATCATGCACTGATCACGTGGCTGATCATGCACTGATCACGTGGCTGATCATGCACTGATCACGTGACTGATCATGCACTGATCACGTGACTGATCATGCACTGATCACGTGGCTATCATGCACTGATCACGTGACTATCATGCACTGATCACGTGGCTGTCATGCACTGATCACGTGACTGATCATGCACTGATCACGTGGTGTCATGCACTGATCACGTGGCTGATCATGCACTGATCACGTGGCTGATCATGCACTGATCACGTGGCTGATCATGCACTGATCACGTGCTGATCATGCACTGATCACGTGGCTATCATGCACTGATCACGTGGCTGATCATGCACTGATCACGTAGCTGATCATGCACTGATCACGTGACTGATCATGCACTGATCACGTGACTGATCATGCACTGATCACGTGGCTGATCATGCACTGATCACGTGGCTGATCATGCACTGATCACGTGGCTGATCATGCACTGATCACGTGACTGATCATGCACTGATCACGTGCTATCATGCACTGACACGTGACTGATCATGCACTGATCACGTGGCTGATCATGCACTGATCACGTGGCTGATCATACACTGATCACGTGACTGATCATGCACTGATCACGTGGCTATCATGCACTGATCACGTGGCTGATCATGCAATGATCACGTAGCTACCATATACTGGTCACGTGACTGATCATGCACTGATCACGTAAATGATCATGCACTGATCACGTGACTGATCATGCACTGATCACGTGACTGATCATGCACTGATCACGTGGCTATCATGCACTGATCACGTGGCTGATCATGCAATGATCACGTAGCAACCATGTACTGGTCACGTGACTGATCATGCACTGATCACGTAATTGATCATGCACTGATCACGTGGCTGATCATGCACTGATCACGTGGCTGATCACACACTGATCACGTGACTGATCATGCACTGATCACGTGGCTATCATGCACTGATCACGTGGCTATCATGCACTGATCACGTGGATATCATGCACTGATCACGTGGCTGATCATGCACTATCACGTGACTGATCATGCACTGATCACGTGGCTATCATGCACTGATCACGTGGCTGATCATGCACTGATCACGTGACTGATCATGCACTGATCACGTGACTGATCATGCACTGATCACGTGGCTGATCATGCAATGATCACGTAGCTACCATGCACTGATCACGTGACTGATCATGCACTGATCACGTGACTGATCATGCACTGATCACGTGGCTGATCATGCACTGATCACGTGACTGATCATGCACTGATCACGTGGCTATCATGCACTGATCACGTGGCTGATCATGCACTGATCACGTGGCTATCATGCACTGATCACGTGACTGATCATGCACTGATCACGTGACTGATCATGCACTGATCACGTGGCTTATCATGCATTGATCATGTGACTGATCATGCGCTGATCATGTTTGCTATCATACACTGATCATGTGCCTCTGGAGGCAATGAACAAAGAGCTGAGTAGGCACGAATCAGTCAGCAGGCAATAATCATGGAACTCACTGTGAGAAATCATGCTGCTCAGCTGGCAATAATCAAGCAGATGAGCAGGCAGGAATTATGCAGCACAGGTGGCAATTGTCAAGCAGATGACAGGAAGGAATCGTACAGCTCAGCTGGCAATTGTCAAGCAGATGAGCAGACAGTAATCACGCAGCTCAGCAGGCCCTGATCACGTGACTGAGCATGCACTGTTCACGTGGCTGATCACACACTGATCACGTGAATGATCATGCACTGATCACGTGGCTATCATGCACTGATCACGTGACTGATCATGCACTGATCACGTAATTCATGCACTGATCACGTGGCTGATCATGCACTGATCACGTGGCTGATCATGCACTGATCACGTGACTGATCATGCACTGATCACGTGGCTATCATGCACTGATCACGTGGCTGATCATGCACTGATCACGGACTGATCATGCACTGATCACGGGCTATCATGCACTGACACATGACTGATCATGCACTGATCACGTGGATGATCATGCACTGATCACGTGACTGATCATGCACTGATCACGTGGCTGATCATGCACTGATCACGTGGCTATCATGCACTGATCACGTGGCTGATCATGCAATGATCACGTAGCTACCATGTACTGATCACGTGACTGATCATGCACTGATCACGTAATTGATCATGCACTGATCACGTGGCTGATCATGCACTGATCACGTGGCTGATCATGCACTGATCACGTGACTGATCATGCACTGATCACGTGGCTGATCATGCACTGATCACGTGGCTATCATGCACTGATCACGTGGCTGATCATGCACTGATCACGTAGCTACCATGCACTGATCACGTGACTGATCATGCACTGATCACGTGGCTGATCATGCACTGATCACGTGACTGATCATGCACTGATCACGTGACTGATCATGCACTGATCACGTGGCTATCATGCACTGATCACGTGGCTGATCATGCACTGATCACGTGGCTGATCATGCACTGATCACGTGCTGATCATGCACTGATCACGTAACTGATCATGCACTGATCACGTGGCTATCATGCACTGATCACGTGGCTGATCATGCACTGATCACGTGGCTGATCATGCACTGATCACGTGACTGATCATGCACTGATCACGTGGCATCATGCACTGATCACGTGGCTGATCATGCACTGATCACGTAACTGATCATGCACTGATCACGTGGCTATCATGCACTGATCACGTGGCTGATCATGCACTGATCACGTAGCTATCATGCACTGATCACGTGACTGATCATGCACTGATCACGTGGCTGATCATGCACTGATCACGTGACTGATCATGCACTGATCACGTGGCTATCATGCACTGATCACGTGGCTGATCATGCACTGATCACGTAGCTATCATGTACTGATCACGTGACTGATCATGCACTGATCACGTGGCTGATCATGCACTGATCACGTGGCTGATCATGCACTGATCACGTGACTGATCATGCACTGATCGCGTGGCTGATCATGCACTGATCACGTGGCTATCATGCACTGATCACGTGGCTGATCATGCACTGATCATGTAGCTACCATGTACTGGTCACGTGAATGATCATACACCCATCAGGTGACTGATCATGCACTGATCACGTGGCTATCATGCACTGATCACGGGACTGATCATGCACTGATCACGTCTAATCATGCACTGATCACATGACTGCCCATGCACTGATCACGTGGATGATCATACACTAATCATGTGACAGATCATGCACTGATCACGTGGCTGATCATGCACTGATACCGTGACTGAGCATGGACTGATCACATGACTATCATGTAGTGATCACGTGACTTAATGGCGCTGATCATGTGACTGATCATGCGCTGATCATGTTTGCTATCATACACTGATCATGTGCCTCTGGAGGCAATAAACAAAGAGCTGAGTAGGCACGAATCAAACAGTCAGCAGGCAATAATCATGGAACTCAGGTGTGAGGAATCATGCTGCTCAGCTGGCAATAATCAAGCAGCTGAGCAGGCAGGAATTACGCAGCACAGCTGGCAATTGTCAAGCAGATGACAGGCAGGAATCGTGCAGCTCAGCTGGCAATTGTCAAGCAGATGAGCAGACAGTAATCACGCAGCTCAGCAGGCCCTGATCACGTGACTGAGCATGCACTGTTCACGTGGCTGATCATACACTGATCACGTGACTGATCATGCACTGATCACGTGGATATCAAGCACTGATCACGTGGCTGATCATGCACTGTTCACGTGTCTGACCATGCACTGATCACGTGGCTGATCATACACTGCTCACGTAACTGATCATGCACTGATCACGTGGCTATCATGCACTGATCACGTGGCTGATCATGCACTGATCACGTGACTGATCATGCACTGATCACGTGGCTATCATGCACTGATCACGTGGCTGATCATGCACTGATCACGTGGCTGATCATGCACTGATCACGTGACTGATCATGCACTGATCACGTAGCTATCATGCACTGATCACGTGGCTGATCATGCACTGATCACGTGGCTATCATGCACTGATCACGTGGCTGATCATGCACTGATCACGTGGCTATCATGCACTGATCACGTGGCTGATCATGCACTGATCACGTGACTGATCATGCACTGATCACGTGACTGATCATGCACTGATCACGTGACTGATCATGCACTGATCACGTGGCTATCATGCACTATCACGTGGCTGATCATGCACTGATCACGTGACTGATCATGCACTGATCACGTGACTGATCATGCACTGATCACGTGGCTATCATGCACTGATCACGTGGCTGATCATGCACTGATCACGTGACTGATCATGCACTGATCACGTGGCTGATCATGCACTGATCACGTGGCTGATCATGCACTGATCACGTGGCTGATCATGCACTGATACCGTGACTGAGCATGGACTGATCACATGACTATCATGTAGTGATCACGTGACTTAATGGCGCTGATCATGTGACTGATCATGCACTGATCATGTTTGCTATCATACACTGATCATGTGCCTCTGGAGGCAATAAACAAAGAGCTGAGTAGGCACGAATCAAACAGTCAGCAGGCAATTATCATGGAACTCAGCTGTGAGGAATCATGCTGCTCAGCTGGCAATAATCAAGCAGCTGAGCAGGCAGGAATTACGCAGCACAGCTGGCAATTGTCAAGCAGATGACAGGCAGGAATCGTGCAGCTCAGCTGGCAATTGTCAAGCAGATGAGCAGACAGTAATCACGCAGCTCAGCAGGCCCTGATCACGTGACTGAGCATGCACTGTTCACGTGGCTGATCATACACTGATCACGTGATGATCATGCACTGATCACTTGGATATCATGCACTGATCACGTGGCTGATCATACACTGTTCACGTGTCTGACCATGCACTGATCACGTGGCTGATCATACACTGCTCACGTAACTGATCATGCACTGATCACGTGGCTATCATGCACTGATCACGTGGCTGAACATGCACTGTTCACGTGGCTGATCACACACCTGTCACGTGACATATCATGCACTGATCACGTGGCACTCATGCACTGATCACGTGGCTGATCATACTCTGCTCACGTAACTGATCATGCACACATCACGTGGCTATCATGCACTGCTCACGTGGCTCATGGAATGATCACGTAGCTACCATATACTGGTCACGTGACTGATCATGCACTGATCACGTAAATGATCATGCACTGATCACGTGACTGATCATGCACTGATCACGTGACTGATCATGCACTGATCACGTGGCTGATCATGCACTGATCACGTGGCTGATCATGCACTGATCACGTGGCTGATCATGCACTGATCACGTAACTGATCATGCACTGATCACGTGGCTTATCATGCACTGATCATGTGACTGATCATGCACTGATCATGTTTGGTGTCACACACTGATCATGTGCATCTGCAGGCAATGAACAAAGAGCTGAGTAGGCACGAATCAGTCAGCAGGCTATAATCATGGAACTCAGCTGTGAGAAATCATGCTGCTCAGCTGGCAATAATCAAGTAGATGAGCAGGCAGGAATTATGCAGCACAGGTGGCAATAGTCAAGCAGATGACAGGCAGGAATCGTACAGCTAAGCTGGCAATTGTCAAGCAGATGAGCAGACAGTAATCACGCAGCTCAGCAGGCCCTTATCACGTGACAGCATGCACTGTTCACGTGGCTGATCATACACTGATCACGTAACTGATCATGCACTGATCACGTGGCTATCATGCACTGATCACGTGACTGATCATGCACTGATCACGTAATTCATGCACTGATCACGTGGCTGATCATGCACTGATCACGTGGCTGATCATGCACTGATCACGTGGCTATCATGCACTGATCACGTGGCTGATCATGCACTGATCATGGGACTGATCATGCACTGATCACGGGCTATCATGCACTGATCACATGACTGACATGCACTGATCACGTGGCTGATCATGCACTGATCACGTGACTGATCATGCACTGATCACGTGGCTGATCATGCACTGATCACGTGGCTGATCATGCACTGATCACGTGGCTGATCATGCACTGATCACGTGGCTGATCATGCACTGATCACGTGACTGATCATGCACTGATCACGTGACTGATCATGCACTGATCACGTGGCTATCATGCACTGATCACGTGGCTGATCATGCACTGATCACGTGACTGATCATGCACTGATCACGTGACTGATCATGCACTGATCACGTGACTGATCATGCACTGATCACGTGGCTGATCATGCACTGATCACGTGGCTGATCATGCACTGATCACGTGACTGATCATGCACTGATCACGTGACTGATCATGCACTGATCACGTGGCTATCATGCACTGATCACGTGGCTGATCATACACTGATCACGTGACTGATCATGCACTGATCACTGGCTATCATGCACTGATCACGTGGCTATCATGCACTGATCACGTGGCTGATCATGCACTGATCACGTGACTGATCATGCACTGATCACGTCTATATCATGCACTGATCACGTGACTGATCATGCACTGATCACGTGGATGATCATGCACTGATCACGTGACTGATCATGCACTGATCACGTGGCTATCATGCACTGATCACGTGGCTGATCATGCAATGATCACGTAGCTACCATGCACTGATCACGTGACTGATCATGCACTGATCACGTAATTGATCATGCACTGATCACGTGACTGATCATGCACTGATCACGTGACTGATCATGCACTGATCACGTGACTGATCATGCACTGATCACGTGGCTATCATGCACTGATCACGTGGCTGATCATGCACTGATCACGTAGCTACCATGCACTGATCACGTGACTGATCATGCACTGATCACGTAATTGATCATGCACTGATCACGTGGCTGATCATGCACTGATCACGTGGCTGATCATGCACTGATCACGTGACTGATCATGCACTGATCACGTGACTGATCATGCACTGATCACGTGGCTATCATGCACTGATCACGTGGCTGATCATGCACTGATCACGTGCCTGATCATGCACTGATCACATGACTGATCATGCACTGATCACGTGACTGATCATGCACTGATCACGTGGCTATCATGCACTACTCACGTGGCTGATCATGCAATGATCATGTAGCTACCATGTACTGGTCACGTGACTGATCATACACCCATCAGGTGACTGATCATGCACTGATCACGTGGCTGATCATGCACTGATCACGTGACTGATCATGCACTGATCACGTGACTGATCATGCACTGATCACATAGCTATCATGCACTGATCACGTGGCTGATCATGCACTGATCACGTGGCTGATCATGCACTGATACCGTGACTGAGCATGGACTGATCACATGACTATCATGTAGTGATCACGTGACTTAATGGCGCTGATCATGTGACTGATCATGCACTGATCATGTTTGCTATCATACACTGATCATGTGCCTCTGGAGGCAATAAACAAAGAGCTGAGTAGGCACGAATCAAACAGTCAGCAGGCAATAATCATGGAACTCAGCTGTGAGGAATCATGCTGCTCAGCTGGCAATAATCAAGCAGCTGAGCAGGCAGGAATTACGCAGCACAGCTGGCAATTGTCAAGCAGATGACAGGCAGGAATCGTGCAGCTCAGCTGGCATTTGTCAAGCAGATGAGCAGACAGTAATCACGCAGCTCAGCAGGCCCTGATCACGTGACTGAGCATGCACTGTTCACGTGGCTGATCATACACTGATCACGTGACTGATCATGCACTGATCACGTGGCATCATGCACTGATCACGTGGCTGATCATACACTGATCACGTGACTGATCATGCACTGATCACGTGGCTGATCATGCACTGCTCACGTGGCTGATCATGCACTGATCACGTGGCTATCATGCACTGATCACGTGACTGATCATGCACTGATCACGTGGCTGATCATGCACTGATCACGTGGCTGATCATGCACTGATCACGTGACTGATCATGCACTGATCACGTGGCTATCATGCACTGATCACGTGACTGATCATGCACTGATCACGTAATTCATGCACTGATCACGTGGCTATCATGCACTGATCACGTGGCTGATCATGCACTGATCACGTGGCTATCATGCACTGATCACGTGCTGATCATGCACTGATCACGTGACTGATCATGCACTGATCACGGGCTATCATGCACTGATCACGTGACTGATCATGCACTGATCACGTGGCTGATCATGCACTGATCACGTGACTGATCATGCACTGATCACGTGACTGATCATGCACTGATCACGTGGCTATCATGCACTGATCACGTGGCTGATCATGCACTGATCACGTGACTGATCATGCACTGATCACGTGACTGATCATGCACTGATCACGTGACTGATCATGCACTGATCACGTGGCTGATCATGCACTGATCACGTGGCTGATCATGCACTGATCACGTGACTGATCATGCACTGATCACGTGACTGATCATGCACTGATCACGTGGCTATCATGCACTGATCACGTGGCTGATCATGCACTGATCACGTGACTGATCATGCACTGATCACTGGCTATCATGCACTGATCACGTGGCTATCATGCACTGATCACGTGGCTGATCATGCACTGATCACGTGACTGATCATGCACTGATCACGTCTATATCATGCACTGATCACATGACTGCATGCACTGATCACGTGGATGATCATGCACTGATCACGTGACTGATCATGCACTGATCACGTGGCTATCATGCACTGATCACGTGGCTGATCATGCACTGATCACGTAGCTATCATGTACTGATCACGTGACTGATCATGCACTGATCACGTGATTGATCATGCACTGATCACGTGACTGATCATGCACTGATCACGTGACTGATCATGCACTGATCACGTGACTGATCATGCACTGATCACGTGGCTATCATGCACTGATCACGTGGCTGATCATGCACTGATCACGTGGCTATCATGCACTGATCACGTGACTGATCATGCACTGATCACGTGACTGATCATGCACTGATCACGTGGCTGATCATGCACTGATCACGTGGCTGATCATGCACTGATCACGTGACTGATCATGCACTGATCACGTGACTGATCATGCACTGATCACGTGGCTATCATGCACTATCACGTGGCTGATCATGCAATGATCATGTAGCTACCATGTACTGGTCACGTGACTGATCATGCACTGATCACGTGACTGATCATGCACTGATCACGTGGCTGATCATGCACTGATCACGTGACTGATCATGCACTGATCACGTGACTGATCATGCACTGATCACGTGGCTATCATGCACTGATCACGTGGCTGATCATGCACTGATCACGTGGCTGATCATGCACTGATACCGTGACTGATCATGGACTGATCACATGACTATCATGTAGTGATCACGTGACTTAATGGCACTGATCATGTGACTGATCATGCGCTGATCATGTTTGCTATCATACACTGATCATGTGCCTCTGGAGGCAATAAACAAAGAGCTGAGTAGGCACGAATCAAACAGTCAGCAGGCAATAATCATGGAACTCAGCTGTGAGGAATCATGCTGCTCAGCTGGCAATAATCAAGCAGCTGAGCAGGCAGGAATTACGCAGCACAGCTGGCAATTGTCAAGCAGATGACAGGCAGGAATCGTGCAGCTCAGCTGGCAATTGTCAAGCAGATGAGCAGACAGTAATCACGCAGCTCAGCAGGCCCTGATCACGTGACTGAGCATGCACTGTTCACGTGGCTGATCACACACTGATCACGTGACTGATCATGCACTGATCACGTGGCATCATGCACTGATCACGTGGCTGATCATACACTGATCACGTAACTGATCATGCACTGATCACGTGGCTATCATGCACTGATCACGTGGCTGATCATGCACTGATCACGTGGCTATCATGCACTGATCACGTGGCTGATCATGCACTGATCACGTGGCTGATCATGCACTGATCACGTGACTGATCATGCACTGATCACGTGACTGATCATGCACTGATCACGTGGCTATCATGCACTGATCACGTAACTGATCATGCACTGATCACGTCTATATCATGCACTGATCACATGACTGCCCATGCACTGATCACGTGGATGATCATACACTGATCTTGTGACAGATCATGCACTGATCACGTGGCTGATCATGCACTGATACCGTGACTGAGCATGGACTGATCACATGACTATCATGTAGTGATCACGTGACTTAATGGCGCTGATCATGTGACTGATCATGCACTGATCATGTTTGCTATCATACACTGATCATGTGCCTCTGGAGGCAATAAACAAAGAGCTGAGTAGGCACGAATCAAACAGTCAGCAGTCAATAATCATGGAACTCAGGTGTGAGGAATCATGCTGCTCAGCTGGCAATAATCAAGCAGCTGAGCAGGCAGGAATTACGCAGCACAGCTGGCAATTGTCAAGCAGATGAGCAGACAGTAATCACGCAGCTCAGCAGGCCCTGATCACGTGACTGAGCATGCACTGTTCACGTGGCTGATCATACACTGATCACGTGATTGATCATGCACTGATCACTTGGATATCATGCACTGATCACGTGGCTGATCATACACTGTTCACGTGTCTGACCATGCACTGATCACGTGTCTGGTCATACACTGCTCACGTAACTGATCATGCACTGATCACGTGGCTATCATGCACTGATCACGTGGCTGAACATGCACTGTTCACGTGGCTGATCACACACCTGTCACGTGACATATAATGCACTGATCACGTGGCACTCATGCACTGATCACGTGGCTGATCATACTCTGCTCACGTAACTCATCATGCACACATCACGTGGCTATCATGCACTGATCACGTGGCTGATCATGGAATGATCACGTAGCTACCATATACTGGTCACGTGGCTGATCATGCACTGATCACGTAAATGATCATGCACTGTTCACGTGACTGATCATGCACTGATCACGTGACTGATCATGCACTGATCACGTGGCTGATCATGCACTGATCACGTGGCTGATCATGCACTGATCACGTGGCTGATCATGCACTGATCACGTGGCTGATCATGCACTGATCACGTGACTGATCATGCACTGATCACGTGACTGATCATGCACTGATCACGTGGCTATCATGCACTGATCACGTGGCTGATCATGCACTGATCACGTGACTGATCATGCACTGATCACGTGACTGATCATGCACTGATCACGTGACTGATCATGCACTGATCACGTGGCTGATCATGCACTGATCACGTGGCTGATCATGCACTGATCACGTGACTGATCATGCACTGATCACGTGACTGATCATGCACTGATCACGTGGCTATCATGCACTGATCACGTGGCTGATCATGCACTGATCACGTGACTGATCATGCACTGATCACTGGCTATCATGCACTGATCACGTGGCTATCATGCACTGATCACGTGGCTGATCATGCACTGATCACGTGACTGATCATGCACTGATCACGTCTATATCATGCACTGATCACATGACTGATCATGCACTGATCACGCGGATGATCATGCACTGATCATGTGACTGATCATGCACTGATCACGTGGCTATCATGCACTGATCACGTGGCTGATCATGCACTGATCACGTAGCTATCATGCACTGATCACGTGACTGATCATGCACTGATCACGTAACTGATCATGCACTGATCACGTGACTGATCATGCACTGATCACGTGACTGATCATGCACTGATCACGTGACTGATCATGCACTGATCACGTGGCTATCATGCACTGATCACGTGGCTGATCATGCACTGATCACGTAGCTACCATGCACTGATCACGTGACTGATCATGCACTGATCACGTGAATGATCATGCACTGATCACGTGGCTGATCATGCACTGATCACGTGGCTGATCATGCACTGATCACGTGACTGATCATGCACTGATCACGTGACTGATCATGCACTGATCACGTGGCTATCATGCACTGATCACGTGGCTGATCATGCAATGATCATGTAGCTACCATGTACTGGTCACGTGACTGATCATACACTGATCAGGTGACTGATCATGCACTGATCACGTGGCTGATCATGCACTGATCACGTGACTGATCATGCACTGATCACGTGACTGATCATGCACTGATCACGTGGCTATCATGCACTGATCACGTGGCTGATCATGCACTGATCACGTGGCTGATCATGCACTGATACCGTGACTGAGCATGGACTGATCACATGACCATCATGTAGTGATCACGTGACTTAATGGCGCTGATCATGTGACTGATCATGCGCTGATCATGTTTGCTCTCATACACTGATCATGTGCCTCTGGAGGCAATAAACAAAGAGCTGAGTAGGCACGAAACAAACAGTCAGCAGGCAATAATCATGGAACTCAGCTGTGAGGAATCATGCTGCTCAGCTGGCAATAATCAAGCAGCTGAGCAGGCAGGAATTACGCAGCACAGCTGGCAATTGTCAAGCAGATGACAGGCAGGAATCGTGCAGCTCAGCTGGCAATTGTCAAGCAGATGAGCAGACAGTAATCACGCAGCTCAGCAGGCCCTGATCACGTGACTGAGCATGCACTGTTCACGTGGCTGATCATACACTGATCACGTGATGATCATGCACTGATCACTTGGATATCATGCACTGATCACGTGACTGATCATACACTGTTCACGTGTCTGACCATGCACTGATCACGTGGCTGATCATACACTGATCACATAACTGATCATGCACGATCACGTGACTGATCATGCACTGATCACGTGGCTGATCACACACCTGACACGTGACATATCATGCACTGATCACGTGGCACTCATGCACTGATCACGTGGCTGATCATACTCTGCTCACGTAACTGATCATGCACACATCACGTGGCTATCATGCACTGCTCACGTGGCTGTCATGGAATGATCACGTAGCTACCATATACTGGTCACGTGACTGATCATGCACTGATCACGTAAATGATCATGCACTGATCACGTGACTGATCATGCACTGATCACGTGACTGATCATGCACTGATCACGTGGCTATCATGCACTGCTCACGTGGCTGATCATGCACTGATCACGTAGCAACCATGTACTGGTCACGTGACTGATCATGCACTGATCACGTAATTGATCATGCACTGATCACGTGGCTCATCATGCACTGATCACGTGGCTGATCACACATGTATCACGTGACTGATCATGCACTGATCACGTGGCTATCATGCACTGATCACGTGGCTATCATGCACTGATCACGTGGCTGATCATGCACTGATCACGTAGCTATCATGCACTGATCACGTGACTGATCATGCACTGATCACGTGACTGATCATGCACTGATCACGTGGCTGATCATGCACTGATCACGTGGCTGATCACACACGTATCACGTGACTGATCATGCACTGATCACGTGAATGATCATGCACTGATCACGTGGCTATCATGCACTGATCACGTGGCTATCATGCACTGATCACGTGGCTGATCACACACGTATCACGTGACTGATCATGCACTGATCACGTGGCTGATCATGCACTGATCACGCAGCTATCATGCACTGGTCACGTGACTGATCATGCACTGATCACGTAATTGATCATGCACTGATCACGTGCCTGATCATGCACTGATCACGTGGCTGATCATGCACTGATCACGTGACTGATCATGCACTGATCACGTGGCTGATCATGCACTGATCACGTGACTGATCATGCACTGATCACGTGGCTGATCATGCACTGATCACGTGACTGATCATGCACTGATCACGTGGCTATCATGCACTGATCACGTGGCTGATCATGCACTGATCACGCAGCTACCATGCACTGATCACGTGACTGATCATGCACTGATCACGTGACTGATCATGCACTGATCACGTGGCTATCATGCACTGATCACGTGGCTGATCATGCACTGATCACGTAGCTACCATGCACTGATCACGTGACTGATCATGCACTGATCACGTGACTGATCATGCACTGATCACGTGGCTATCATGCACTGATCACGTGACTGATCATGCACTGATCACGTCTATATCATGCACTGATCACGTGACTGATCATGCACTGATCACGTGGCTGATCATGCACTGATCATGTGACTGATCATGCACTGATCACGTGGCTGATCATGCACTGATCACGTGACTGATCATGCACTGATCACGTGACTGATCATGCACTGATCACGTGGCTATCATGCACTGATCACGTGGCTGATCATGCACTGATCACGTGGCTGATCATGCACTGATCACGTGGCTGATCATGCACTGATCACGTGACTGATCATGCACTGATCACGTGGCTATCATGCACTGCTCACGTGGCTGATCATGCATGATCACGCAGCTACCATGTCCTGGTCACATGACTGATCATGCACTGATCACGTGACTGAACATGCAGTGATCACGTGGCTATCATGCACTACTCACGTGGCTGATCATGCAATGATCATGTAGCTACCATGTACAGGTCACGTGAATGATCATACACCCATCAGGTGACTGATCATGCACTGATCACGTGGCTATCATGCACTGATCACGAGACTGATCATGCACTGATCACGTCTATATCATGCACTGGTCACATGACTGCCCATGCACTGATCACGTGGATGATCATACACTAATCATGTGACAGATAATGCACTGATCACGTGGCTGATCATGCACTGATACTGTGACTGAGCATGGACTGATCACATGACTATCATGTAGTGATCACGTGACTTAATGGCGCTGATCATGTGACTGATCATGCGCTGATCATGTTTGCTATCATACACTGATCATGTGCCTCTGGAGGCAATAAACAAAGAGCTGAGTAGGCACGAATCAAACAGTCAGCAGGCAATAATCATGGAACTCAGGTGTGAGGAATCATGCTGCTCAGCTGGCAATAATCAACCAGCTGAGCAGGCAGGAATTACGCAGCACAGCTGACAATTGTCAAGCAGATGACAGGCAGGAATCGTGCAGCTCAGCTGGCAATTGTCAAGCAGATGAGCAGACAGTAATCACGCAGCTCAGCAGGCCCAGATCACGTGACTGAGCATGCACTGTTCACGTGGCTGATCATACACTGATCACGTGATTGATCATGCACTGATCACTTGGATATCATGCACTGATGACATGGCTGATCATACACTGTTCACGTGTTTGACCATGCACTTATCACGTGGCTGATCATACACTGCTCACTTAACTGATCATGCACTGATCACGTGGCTATCATGCACTGATCACGTGGCTGAACATGCACTGTTCACGTGGCTGATCACACACCTGTCACGTGACATATCATGCACTGATCACGTGGCACTCATGCACTGATCACGTGGCTGATCATACTCTGCTCACGTAACTCATCATGCACACATCACGTGGCTATCATGCACTGCTCACGTGGCTCGTCATGGAATGATCACGTAGCTACCATATACTGGTCACGTGACTGATCATGCACATCACGTAAATGATCATGCACTGTTCACGTGACTGATCATGCACTGATCACGTGACTGATCATGCACTGATCACGTGGCTATCATGCACTGCTCACGTGGCTGATCATGCATGATCACGTAGCTACCATGTACTGGTCACGTGACTGATCATGCACTGATCACGTGACTGATCATGCACTGATCACGTGGCTATCATGCACTGATCACGTGGCTGATCATGCACTGATCACGTAGCTATCATGCACTGATCACGTGACTGATCATGCACTGATCACGTGACTGATCATGCACTGATCACGTGGCTATCATGCACTGATCACGTGGCTGATCATGCACTGATCACGTGGCTATCATGCACTGATCACGTGACTGATCATGCACTGATCACGTGACTGATCATGCACTGATCACGTGGCTGATCATGCACTGATCACGTGGCTGATCACACTGATCACGTGACTGATCATGCACTGATCACGTGACTGATCATGCACTGATCACGTGGCTGATCATGCACTGATCACGTGGCTATCATGCACTGATCACGTGGCTGATCATGCACTGATCACGTGACTGATCATGCACTGATCACGTGACTGATCATGCACTGATCACGTGGCTATCATGCACTGATCACGTGGCTGATCATGCACTGATCACGCAGCTATCATGCACTGATCACATGACTGATCATGCACTGATCACATGACTGATCATGCACTGATCACGTGGCTTATCATGCACTGATCATGTGACTGATCATGCACTGATCATGTTTGCTATCATACACTGATCATGTGCCTCTGGAGGCAATGAACAAAGAGCTGAGTAGGCACGAATCAGTCAGCAGGCAATAATCATGGAACTCAGCTGTGAGAAATCATGCTGCTCAGCTGGCAATAATCAAGCAGCTGAGCAGGCAGGAATTACGCAGCACAGTGGCAATTGTCAAGGAGATGACAGGCAGGAATCGTGCAGCTCAGCTGGCAATTGTCAAGCAGATGAGCAGACAGTAATCACGCAGCTCAGCAGGCCCTGATCACGTGACTGAGCATGCACTGTTCACGTGGCTGATCATACACTGATCACGTGACTGATCATGCACTGATCACGTGACTGATCATGCACTGATCACGTGGCTGATCATGCACTGATCACGTGGCTGATCATGCACTGATCACGGGACTGATCATGCACTGATCACGGGCTATCATGCACTGATACATGACTGATCATGCACTGATCACGTGACTGATCATGCACTGATCACGTGACTGATTGGCACTGATCACGTGGCTGATCATGCACTGATCACGTGGCTATCATGCACTGATCACGTGGCTGATCATGCAATGATCACGTAGCTACCATGCACTGATCACGTGACTGATCATGCACTGATCACGTAATTGATCATGCACTGATCACGTGGCTATCATGCACTGATCACGTGGCTGATCATGCACTGATCACGTGACTGATCATGCACTGATCACGTGACTGATCATGCACTGATCACGTGGCTATCATGCACTGATCACGTGGCTGATCATGCACTGATCACGTGCT
This sequence comes from Bos javanicus, assembly GCF_032452875.1. Lineage (NCBI taxonomy): Eukaryota > Metazoa > Chordata > Mammalia > Artiodactyla > Bovidae > Bos > Bos javanicus. Next base: position 104,594 of record NW_026893942.1, read on the forward strand.
GATCATGCACTGATCACGTGGCTGATCATGCACTGATCACGTGACTGATCATGCACTGATCACGTGGCTATCATGCACTGATCACGTGGCTGATCATGCACTGATCACGTAGCTACCATGTACTGGTCACGTGACTGATCATGCACTGATCACGTAACTGATCATGCACTGATCACGTGGCTGATCATGCACTGATCACGTGGCTGATCATGCACTGATCACGTGACTGATCATGCACTGATCACGTGACTGATCATGCACTGATCACGTGGCTATCATGCACTGATCACGTGGCTGATCATGCGATGATCACGCAGCTATCATGCACTGTCACATGACTGATCATGCACTGATCACGTGACTGATCATGCACTGATCACGTGGCTATCATGCACTGATCACGTGACTGATCATGCACTGATCACGTAGCTATCATGCACTGATCACGTGGCTGATCATGCACTGATCACGGGACTGATCATGCACTGATCACGGGCTATCATGCACTGACACATGACTGATCATGCACTGATCACGTGACTGATCATGCACTGATCACGTGACTGATTGGCACTGATCACGTGGCTGATCATGCACTGATCACGTGGCTATCATGCACTGATCACGTGGCTGATCATGCACTGATCACGTAGCTATCATGCACTGATCACGTGACTGATCATGCACTGATCACGTAACTGATCATGCACTGATCACGTGGCTATCATGCACTGATCACGTGGCTGATCATACACTGATCACGTGACTGATCATGCACTGATCACGTGACTGATCATGCACTGATCACGTGGCTATCATGCACTGATCACGTGGCTGATCATGCACTGATCACGTGCTGATCATGCACTGATCACGTGGCTGATCATGCACTGATCACGTGACTGATCATGCACTGATCACGTGGCTATCATGCACTGATCACGTGGCTGATCATGCACTGATCACGTAACTACCATGCACTGGTCACGTGACTGATCATGCACTGATCACGTGATTGATCATGCACTGATCACGTGGCTGATCATGCACTGATCACGTGGCTGATCATGCACTGATCACGTGACTGATCATGCACTGATCACGTGCCTGATCATGCACTGATCACGTGGCTATCATGCACTGCTCACGTGGCTGATCATGCATGATCACGCAGCTACCATGTACTTGTCACATGACTGATCATGCACTGATCACGTGACTGATCATGCAGTGATCACGTGGCTATCATGCACTACTCACGTGGCTGATCATGCAATGATCTTGTAGCTACCATGTACAGGTCACGTGAAAGATCATACACCCATCAGGTGACTGACCATGCACTGATCACGTGGCTATCATGCACTGATCACGAGACTGATCATGCAGTGATCACGTCTATATCATGCACTGATCACATGACTGCCCATGCACTGATCACGTGGATGATCATACACTAATCATGTGACAGATCATGCACTGATCACGTGGCTGATCATGCACTGATACCGTGACTGAGCATGGACTGATCACATGACTATCATGTAGTGATCACGTGACTTAATGGCGCTGATCATGTGACTGATCATGTTTGCTATCATACACTGATCATGTGCCTCTGGAGGCAATAAACAAAGAGCTGAGTAGGCACGAATCAAACAGTCAGCAGGCAATAATCATGGAACTCAGCTGTGAGGAATCATGCTGCTCAGCTGGCAATAATCAAGGAGCTGAGCAGCCAGGAATTACGCAGCACAGCTGGCAATTGTCAAGTAGATGACAGGCAGGAATCGTGCAGCTCAGCTGGCAATTGTCAAGCAGATGAGCAGACAGTAATCACGCAGCTCAGCAGGCCCAGATCACGTGACTGAGCATGCACTGTTCACGTGGCTGATCATACACTGATCACGTGATTGATCATGCACTGATCACGTGATATCATGCACTGATCACGTGTCTGACCATGCACTGATCACGTGGCTGATCATACACTGCTCACGTAACTGATCATGCACTGAATACGTGGCTGAACATGCACTGTTCACGTGGCTGATCACACACCTGTCACGTGACATTTCATGCACTGATCACGTGGCACTCATGCACTGATCACGTGGCTGATCATACTCTGCTCACGTAACTCATCATGCACACATAACGTGGCTATCATGCACTGGTCACGTGGCTCGTCATGGAATGATCACGTAGCTACCATATACTGGTCACGTGACTGATCATGCACTGATCACGTAAATGATCATGCACTGTTCACGTGACTGATCATGTACTGATCACGTGACTGATCATGCACTGATCACGTGGCTATCATGCTCTGCTAACGTGGCTGATCATGCAACGATCACGTAGCAACCATGTACTGGTCACGTGACTGATCATGCACTGATCACGTAATTGATCCTGCACTGATCACGTGGCTGATCATGCACTGATCACGTGGCTGATCACACACGTATCACGTGACTGATCATGCACTGATCACGTGACTATCATGCACTGATCACGTGACTATCATGCACTGATCACGTGGATATCATGCACTGATCACGTGGCTGATCACACACGTATCACGTGACTGATCATGCACTGATCACGTGGCTGATCATGCACTGATCACGTGGCTACCATGCACTGGTCACGTGACTGATCATGCACTGATCACGTGGCTATCATGCACTGATCACGTGGCTGATCATGCACTGATCACGCAGCTACCATGCACTGATCACATGACTGATCATGCACTGATCACGTGACTGATCATGCACTGATCACGTGGCTTATCATGCACTGATCATGTGACTGATCATGTGCTGATCATGTTTGGTGTCATACACTGATCATGTGCCTCTGGAGGCAATGAACAAAGAGCTGAGTAGGCAGGAAACAGTCAGCAGGCAATAATCATGGAACTCAGCTCTGAGAAATCATGCTGCTCAGCTGGCAATAATCAAGCAGATGAGCAGGCAGGAATTACGCAGCACAGGTGGCAATTGTCAAGCAGATGACAGGCAGGAATCGTGCAGCTCAGCTGGCAATTGTCAAGCAGATGAGCAGACAGTAATCACGCAGCTCAGCAGGCCCTGATCACGTGACTGAGCTTGCACTGTTCACGTGGCTGATCACACACTGATCACGTGACTGATCATGCACTGATCACGTGGCTATCATGCACTGATCACGTGACTGATCATGCACTGATCACGTAATAGTATGCACTGATCACGTGGCTATCATGCACTGATCACGTGGCTGATCATGCACTGATCACGTGACTGATCATGCACTGATCACGTGGCTATCATGCACTGATCACGTGGCTGATCATGCACTGATCACGGGACTGATCATGCACTGATCACGGGCTATCATGCACTGATCACATGACTGACATGCACTGATCACGTGGCTGATCATGCACTGATCACGTGACTGATCATGCACTGATCACGTGACTGATCATGCACTGATCACGTGGCTATCATGCACTGATCACGTGGCTATCATGCACTGATCACGTGACTGATCATGCACTGATCACGTGGCTATCATGCACTGATCACGTGGCTGATCATGCACTGATCACGTGACTGATCATGCACTGATCACGTGGCTATCATGCACTGATCACGTGGCTGATCATGCAATGATCACGCAAATACCATGTACTGGTCACATGACTGATCATGCACTGATCACGTGACTGATCATGCACTGATCACGTGGCTATCATGCACTGATCACGTGGCTGATCATGCACTGATCACGTGACTGATCATGCACTGATCACGTGACTGATCATGCACTGATCACGTAGCTATCATGCACTGATCACGTGGCTGATCATGCACTGATCACGTGTGATCATGCACTGATCACGTGGCTGATCATGCACTGATCACGTAACTGATCATGCACTGATCACGTGGCTATCATGCACTGATCACGTGGCTGATCATGCACTGATCACGTGGCTGATCATGCACTGATCACGTGACTGATCATGCACTGATCACGTGGCACTCATGCACTGATCACGTGGCTGATCACACACTGATCACGTAACTGATCATGCACTGATCACGTGGCTATCATGCACTGATCACGTGGCTGATCATGCAATGATCACGTAGCTACTATATACTGATCACGTGACTGATCATGCACTGATCACGCAAATGATCATGCACTGATCACGTGACTGATCATGCACTGATCACGTGGCTATCATGCACTGATCACGTGGCTGATCATGCACTGATCACGTAGCAACCATGTACTGGTCACGTGACTGATCATGCACTGATCACGTAATTGATCATGCACTGATCACGTGGCTGATCATGCACTGATCACGTGGCTGATCACACATGATCACGTGACTGATCATGCACTGATCACGTGGCTCTCATGCACTGATCACGTGGCTATCATGCACTGATCACGTGGATATCATGCACTGATCACGTGGCTATCATGCACTGATATCATGCACTGATCACGTGGCTGATCACACACGTATCACATGACTGATCATGCACTGATCACGTGACGATCATGCACTGATCACGTGGCTATCATGCACTGATCACGTGGCTGATCATGCACTGATCACGTAGCTATCATGTACTGATCACGTGACTGATCATGCACTGATCACGTAATTGATCATGCACTGATCACGTGGCTGATCATGCACTGATCACGTGGCTGATCATGCACTGATCACGTGACTGATCATGTGGCTATCATGCACTGATCACGTGGCTGATCATGCACTGATCACGCAGCTACATGCACTGTCACGTGACTGATCATGCACTGATCACGTGACTGATCATGCACTGATCACGTGGCTATCCTGCACTGATCACTTGGCTATCATGCACTGATCACGTGGCTGATCACACACGTATCACGTGACTGATCATGCACTGATCACGTGACTGATCATGCACTGATCACGTGACTGATCATGCACTGATCAGTTGCCTATCATGCACTGATCACGTGGCTGATCATGCACTGATCACGTGACTGATCATGCACTGATCACTGGCTATCATGCACTGATCACGTGGCTATCATGCACTGATCACGTGGCTGATCATGCACTGATCACGTGACTGATCATGCACTGATCACGTCTATATCATGCACTGATCACGTGACTGATCATGCACTGATCACGTGGCTGATCATACACTGATCACGTGACTGATCATGCACTGATCACGTGGCTATCATGCACTGATCACGTGGCTGATCATACACTGATCACGTGACTGATCATGCACTGATCACGTGGCTATCATGCACTGATCACGTGGCTGATCATGCACTGATCACGTAGCTACATGCACTGATCACGTGACTGATCATGCACTGATCACGTACTGATCATGCACTGATCACGTGGCTGATCATGCACTGATCACGTGACTGATCATGCACTGATCACGTGGCTGATCATGCACTGATCACGTGACTGATCATGCACTGATCACGTGGCTATCATGCACTGATCACGTGGCTGATCATGCACTGATCACGTAGCTACCATATACTGATCACGTGACTGATCATGCACTGATCACGTAACTGATCATGCACTGATCACGTGACTGATCATGCACTGATCACGTGACTGATCATGCACTGATCACGTGGCTATCATGCACTGATCACGTGACTGATCATGCACTGATCACGTAGCAACCATGTACTGGTCACGTGACTGATCATGCACTGATCACGTAATTGATCATGCACTGATCACGTGGCTGATCATGCACTGATCACGTGACTGATCATGCACTGATCACGTGACTGATCATGCACTGATCACGTGGCTATCATGCACTGATCACGTGGCTGATCATGCACTGATCACGTGACTGATCATGCACTGATCACGTGACTGATCATGCACTGATCACGTGGCTATCATGCACTGATCACGTGGCTGATCATGCACTGATCACGTTCTGATCATGCACTGATCACGTGACTGATCATGCACTGATCACGTGGCTATCATGCACTGATCACGTGACTGATCATGCACTGATCACGTGGCTGATCATGCACTGATCACGTGACTGATCATGCACTGATCACGTGGTATCATGCACTGATCACGTGGCTGATCATGCACTGATCACGTGTCTGATCATGCACTGATCACGTGGCTGATCATGCACTGATCACGTAGCTGATCATGCACTGATCACGTGGCTATCATGCACTGATCACGTGGCTGATCATGCACTGATCACGTAGCTACATGCACTGATCACGTGACTGATCATGCACTGATCACGTAACTGATCATGCACTGATCACGTGACTGATCATGCACTGATCACGTGACTGATCATGCACTGATCACGTGGCTATCATGCACTGATCACGTGGCTGATCATGCACTGATCACGTAGCTATCATGCACTGATCACGTGGCTGATCATGCACTGATCACGTGACTGATCATGCACTGATCACGTGACTGATCATGCACTGATCACGTGGCTATCATGCACTGATCACGTGGCTGATCATGCACTGATCACGTGACTGATCATGCACTGATCACGTGACTGATCATGCACTGATCACGTGGCTATCATGCACTGATCACGTGGCTGATCATGCACTGATCACGTGGCTATCATGCACTGTCACGTGACTGATCATGCACTGATCACGTAACTGATCATGCACTGATCACGTGGCTGATCATGCACTGATCACGTGGCTGATCATGCACTGATCACGTGGCTGATCATGCACTGATCACGTGGCTGATCATGCACTGATCACGTGACTGATCATGCACTGATCACGTGACTGATCATGCACTGATCACGTGGCTATCATGCACTGATCACGTGGCTGATCATGCACTGATCACGTGACTGATCATGCACTGATCACGTGACTGATCATGCACTGATCACGTGGCTATCATGCACTGATCACGTGGCTGATCATGCACTGATCACGTAGCTATCATGCACTGATCACGTGACTGATCATGCACTGATCACGTAATTGATCATGCACTGATCACGTGGCTATCATGCACTGATCACGTGGCTGATCATGCACTGATCACGTGACTGATCATGCACTGATCACGTGGCTGATCATGCACTGATCACGTGACTGATCATGCACTGATCACGTGACTGATCATGCACTGATCACGTGGCTATCATGCACTGATCACGTGGCTGATCATGCACTGATCACGTGGCTGATCATGCACTGATCACGTGACTGATCATGCACTGATCACGTGGTATCATGCACTGATCACGTGGCTGATCATGCACTGATCACGTGGCTGATCATGCACTGATCACGTGACTGATCATGCACTGATCACGTGGCTATCATGCACTGATCACGTGACTGATCATGCACTGATCACGTGGCTGATCATGCACTGATCACGTGACTGATCATGCACTGATCACGTGGTATCATGCACTGATCACGTGGCTGATCATGCACTGATCACGTGGCTGATCATGCACTGATCACGTGGCTGATCATGCACTGATCACGTAGCTGATCATGCACTGATCACGTGGCTATCATGCACTGATCACGTGGCTGATCATGCACTGATCACGTAGCTGACATGCACTGATCACGTGACTGATCATGCACTGATCACGTAATTGATCATGCACTGATCACGTGACTGATCATGCACTGATCACGTGACTGATCATGCACTGATCACGTGGCTATCATGCACTGCTCACGTGGCTGATCATGCAATGATCACGTAGCTACCATGTACTGGTCACGTGACTGATCATGCACTGATCACGTAATGATCATGCACTGATCACGTGGCTATCATGCACTGATCACGTGGCTGATCATGCACTGATCACGTGCCTGATCATGCACTGATCACGTGACTGATCATGCACTGATCACGTGGCTATCATGACTGATCACGTGGCTATCATGCACTGATCACGTGGCTGATCATGCACTGATCACGTGACTGATCATGCACTGATCACGTGACTGATCATGCACTGATCACGTGGCTATCATGCACTGATCACGTGGCTGATCATGCACTGATCACGTGGCTGATCATGCACTGATCACGTGGCTGATCATGCACTGATCACGTGGCTGATCATGCACTGATCACGTGACTGATCATGCACTGATCACGTGGCACTCATGCACTGATCACGTGGCTGATCATGCACTGATCACGTGACTGATCATGCACTGATCACGTGGCTATCATGCACTGATCACGTGGCTGATCATGCAATGATCACGTAGCTACCATGTACTGGTCACGTGACTGATCATGCACTGATCACGTAACTGATCATGCACTGATCACGTGACTGATCATGCACTGATCACGTGACTGATCATGCACTGATCACGTGGCTATCATGCACTGATCACGTGACTGATCATGCACTGATCACGCTGCTACCATGCACTGATCACGTGACTGATCATGCACTGATCACGTGACTGATCATGCACTGATCACGTGGCTTATCATGCACTGATCATGTGATTCATCATGTGCTGATCATGTTTGCTATCATACACTGATCATGTGCCTCTGGAGGCAATGAACAAAGAGCTGAGTAGGCAGGAATCAGTAGGCAATAATCATGGAACTCAGCTCTGAGAAATCATGCTGCTCAGCTGGCAATAATCAAGCAGATGAGCAGGCAGGAATTATGCAGCACAGGTGGCAATTGTCAAGCAGATGACAGGCAGGAATCGTGCAGCTCAGCTGGCAATTGTCAAGCAGATGAGCAGACAGTAGTCACGCAGCTCAGCAGGCCCTGATCACGTGACTGAGCATGCACTGTTCACGTGGCTGATCATACACTGATCACGTGACTGATCATGCACTGATCACGTGACTATCATGCACTGATCACGTGGCTATCATGCACTGATCACGTGGCTGATCATGCACTGATCACGTAGCTACCATGTACTGGTCACGTGAATGATCATACACTGATCAGGTGACTGATCATGCACTGATCACGTGGCTATCATGCACTGATCACGTGACTGATCATGCACTGATCACGTCTAATCATGCACTGATCACATGACTGCCCATGCACTGATCACGTGGATGATCATACACTGATCATGTGACAGATCATGCACTGATCACGTGGCTGATCATGCACTGATACCGTGACTGAGCATGGACTGATCACATGACTATCATGTAGTGATCACGTGACTTAATGGCGCTGATCATGTGACTGATCATGCGCTGATCATGTTTGCTATCATACACTGATCATGTGCCTCTGGAGGCAATAAACAAAGAGCTGAGTAGGCACGAATCAAACAGTCAGCAGGCAATAATCATGGAACTCAGGTGTGAGGAATCATGCTGCTCAGCTGGCAATAATCAAGCAGCTGAGCAGGCAGGAATTACGCAGCACAGCTGGCAATTGTCAAGCAGATGACAGGCAGGAATCGTGCAGCTCAGCTGGCAATTGTCAAGCAGATGAGCAGACAGTAATCACGCAGCTCAGCAGGCCCTGATCACGTGACTGAGCATGCACTGTCACGTGGCTGATCATGCACTGATCACGTGGCTATCATGCACTGATCACGTGGCTATCATGCACTGATATCATGCACTGATCACGTGGCTGATCACACATGATCACGTGACTGATCATGCACTGATCACGTGGCTGATCATGCACTGATCACGTGGCTGATCATGCACTGATCACGTGGCTGATCATGCACTGATCACGTGGCTATCATGCACTGATCACGTGGCTGATCATGCACTGATCACGCAGCTACCATGCACTGATCACATGACTGATCATGCACTGATCACGTAATTGATCATGCACTGATCAACTGGCTTATCATGCACTGATCATGTGACTGATCATGTGCTGATCATGTTTGCTGTCATACACTGATCATGTGCCTCTGGAGGCAATGAACAAAGAGCTGAGTAGGCAGGAATCAGTAGGCAATAATCATGGAACTCAGCTCTGAGAAATCATGCTGCTCAGCTGGCAATAATCAGGTAGATGAGCAGGCAGGAATTATGCAGCACAGGTGGCAATTGTCAAGCAGATGACAGGCAGGAATCGTACAGCTCAGCTGGCAATTGTCAAGCAGATGAGCAGACAGTAATCACGCAGCTCAGCAGGCCCTGATCACGTGACTGAGCATGCACTGTTCACGTGGCTGATCACACACTATCACGTGAATGATCATGCACTGATCACGTGGCTATCATGCACTGATCACGTGACTGATCATGCACTGATCACGTAATTGTCATGCACTGATCACGTGGCTATCATGCACTGATCACGTGGCTGATCATGCACTGATCACGTGACTGATCATGCACTGATCACGTGGCTATCATGCACTGATCACGTGGCTGATCATGCACTGATCACGGGACTGATCATGCACTGATCACGGGCTATCATGCACTGACTACATGACTCGACATGCACTGATCACGTGCTGATCATGCACTGATCACGTGACTGATCATGCACTGATCACGTGACTGATCATGCACTGATCACGTGGCTATCATGCACTGATCACGTGGCTGATCATGCACTGATCACGTGACTGATCATGCACTGATCACGTGGCTGATCATGCACTGATCACGTGGCTGATCATGCACTGATCACGTAGCTACCATGCACTTGTCACGTGACTGATCATGCACTGATCACGTAAATGATCATGCACTGATCACGTGACTGATCATGCACTGATCACGTGACTGATCATGCACTGATCACGTGGCTATCATGCACTGATCACGTGGCTGATCATGCAATGATCACGTAGCTACCATGTACTGGTCACGTGACTGATCATGCACTGATCACGTAATTGATCATGCACTGATCACGTGGCTGATCATGCACTGATCACGTGACTGATCATGCACTGATCACGTGACTGATCATGCACTGATCACGTGGCTATCATGCACTGATCACGTGGCTGATCATGCACTGATCACGTGACTGATCATGCACTGATCACGTGACTGATCATGCACTGATCACGTGGCTATCATGCACTGATCACGTGGCTGATCATGCACTGATCACGTGACTGATCATGCACTGATCACGTGACTGATCATGCACTGATCACGTGGCTATCATGCACTGATCACGTGGCTATCATGCACTGATCACGTGGCTGTCATGCACTGATCACGTGACTGATCATGCACTGATCACGTGGTATCATGCACTGATCACGTGGCTGATCATGCACTGATCACGTGACTGATCATGCACTGATCACGTGGCTGATCATGCACTGATCACGTAGCTGATCATGCACTGATCACGTGGCTATCATGCACTGATCACGTGGCTGATCATGCACTGATCACGTAGCTGACATGCACTGATCACGTGACTGATCATGCACTGATCACGTAATTGATCATGCACTGATCACGTGACTGATCATGCACTGATCACGTGACTGATCATGCACTGATCACGTGGCTATCATGCACTGCTCACGTGGCTGATCATGCAATGATCACATAGCTACCATGTACTGGTCACATGACTGATCATGCACTGATCACGTAATTGATCATGCACTGATCACGTGGCTGATCATGCACTGATCACGTGACTGATCATGCACTGATCACGTGACTGATCATGCACTGATCACGTGGCTATCATGCACTGATCACGTGGCTGATCATGCACTGATCACGTGACTGATCATGCACTGATCACGTGACTGATCATGCACTGATCACGTGGATATCATGCACTGATCACGTGGCTGATCATGCACTGATCACGTGTCTGATCATGCACTGATCACGTGGCTGATCATGCACTGATCACGTAACTGATCATGCACTGATCACGTGGCTATCATGCACTGATCACGTGGCTGATCATGCACTGATCACGTGGCTTATCACACACCTTTCACGTGACTGATCATGCACTGATCACGTGGCACTCATGCACTGATCACGTGGCTGATCATACACTGATCACGTAACTGATCATGCACTGATCACGTGGCTATCATGCACTTCTCACGTGGCTGATCATGCAATGATCACGTAGCTACCATATACTGGTCACGTGACTGATCATGCACTGATCACGTAAATGATCATGCACTGATCACGTGACTGATCATGCACTGATCACGTGACTGATCATGCACTGATCACGTGGCTATCATGCACTGCTCACGTGGCTGATCATGCAATGATCACGTAGCAACGATGTACTGGTCACGTGACTGATCATGCACTGATCACGTAATTGATCATGCACTGATCACGTGACTCATCATGCACTGATCACGTGGCTGATCACACATGATCACGTGACTGATCATGCACTGATCACGTGGCTATCATGCACTGATCACGTGGCTATCATGCACTGATCACGTGGCTGATCATGCACTGATCACGTAGCTATCATGCACTGATCACGTGACTGATCATGCACTGATCACGTAACTGATCATGCACTGATCACGTGGCTGATCATGCACTGATCACGTGGCTATCATGCACTGATCACGTGGCTGATCATGCACTGATCACGTGCTATCATGCACTGATCACGTGACTGATCATGCACTGATCACGTGGCTGATCATGCACTGATCACGTGGCTGATCATGCACTGATCACGTGACTGATCATGCACTGATCACGTGGCTATCATGCACTGATCACGTGGCTGATCATACACTGATCACGTGACTGTCATGCACTGATCACGTGACTGATCATGCACTGATCACGTGACTGATCATGCACTGATCACGTGGCTATCATGCACTATCACGTGGCTGATCATGCAATGATCATGTAGCTACCATGTACTGGTCACGTGACTGATCATGCACTGATCACGTGACTGATCATGCACTGATCACGTGGCTATCATGCACTGATCACGTGGCTGATCATGCACTGATCACGTGACTGATCATGCACTGATCACGTGACTGATCATGCACTGATCACGTAGCAATCATGCACTGATCACGTGGCTGATCATGCACTGATCACGTGGCTGATCATGCACTGATCACGTGGCTGATCATGCACTGATCACGTGGCTGATCATGCACTGATACCGTGACTGAGCATGGACTGATCACATGACTATCATGTAGTGATCACGTGACTTAATGGCGCTGATCATGTGACTGATCATGCGCTGATCATGTTTGCTATCATACACTGATCATGTGCCTCTGGAGGCAATAAACAAAGAGCTGAGTAGGCACGATTCAAACAGTCAGCAGGCAATAATCATGGAACTCAGCTGTGAGGAATCATGCTGCTCAGCTGGCAATAATCAAGCAGCTGAGCAGGCAGGAATTACGCAGCACAGCTGGCAATTGTCAAGCAGATGACAGGCAGGAATCATGCAGCTCAGCTGGCTATTGTCAAGCAGATGAGCAGACAGTAATCACGCAGCTCAGCAGGCCCTGATCACGTGACTGAGCATGCACTGTTCACGTGGCTGATCATACACTGATCACGTGATTGATCATGCACTGATCACTTGGATATCATGCAATGATCACGTGGCTGATAATACACTGTTCACGTGTCTGACCATGCACTGATCACGTGGCTGATCATACACTGTACACGTAACTGATCATGCACTGATCACGTAACTGATCATGCACTGATCACGTGGCTGATCATGCACTGATCACGTGGCTATCATGCACTGATCACGTGGCTGATCATGCACTGATCACGTGACTGATCATGCACTGATCACGTGACTGATCATGCACTGATCACGTGGCTGATCATGCACTGATCACGTAACTGATCATGCACTGATCACGTGGCTGATCATGCACTGATCACGTGGCTGATCATGCACTGATCACGTGACTGATCATGCACTGATCACGTGGCTATCATGCACTGCTCACACGGCTGATCATGCAATGATCACGTAGCTACCATGTACTGGTCACGTGACTGATCATGCACTGATCACGTGATTGATCATGCACTGATCACGTGACTGATCATGCACTGATCACGTGACTGATCATGCACTGATCACGTGACTGATCATGCACTGATCACGTGGCTATCATGCACTGATCACGTGGCTGATCATGCACTGATCACGTAGCTACCATGCACTGATCACGTGACTGATCATGCACTGATCACGTAATTGATCATGCACTGATCACGTGACTGATCATGCACTGATCACGTGGCTATCATGCACTGATCACGTGGCTGATCATGCACTGATCACGTGACTGATCATGCACTGATCACGTGACTGATCATGCACTGATCACGTGGCTATCATGCACTGATCACGTGGCTGATCATGCACTGATCACGTGACTGATCATGCACTGATCACGTGACTGATCATGCACTGATCACGTGGCTATCATGCACTGATCACGTGGCTGATCATGCACTGATCACGTGGCTGATCATGCACTGATCACGTGGCTGATCATGCACTGATCACGTGGCTATCATGCACTGATCACGTGGCTGATCATGCACTGATCACGTGCCTGATCATGCACTGATCACATGACTGATCATGCACTGAACACGTGACTGATCATGCACTGATCACGTGGCTATCATGCACTACTCACGTGGCTGATCATGCAATGATCATGTAGCTACCATGTACCGGTCAGGTGACTTATCATACACCCATCAGGTGACGAATCATGCACTGATCACGTGGCTGATCATACACTGATCACCTGCCTGGTCATGCACAGATCACGTGACAAATCATGAACTGATCACATAGCTATTATGAACTGATCACCTGGCTGATCATGCACTGATCACGTGGCTGATCATGCACTGATACCGTGACTGAGCATGGACTGATCACATGACTATCATGTAGTGATCACGTGACTTAATGGCTCTGATCATGTGAGAGATCATGCGCTGATCATGTTTGCCATCATAAACTGATCATGTGCCTCTGGAGGCAATAAAGAAAGAGCTGAGTAGGCACGAATCAAACAGTCAGCAGGCAATAATCATGGCACTCAGCTGTGAGGAATCATGCTGCTCAGCTGATAATAACCAAGCAGCTGAGCAGGCAGGAATTACGCAGCACAGCTGGCAATTGTCAACCAGAGGACAGGCAGGAATCGTGCAGCTCAGCTGGCAATTGTCAAGCAGATGAGCAGACAGTAATCACGCAGCTCACCAGGCCCTGATCACGTGACTGAGCATGCACTATTCACGTGGCTGTTCATACACTGATCACGTGATGATCATGCACTGATCACGTGGCACTCATGCACTGATAACGTGGCTGATCATACACTGTTCACGTGTCTGACAATGCACTGATCACGTGGCTGATCATACACTGCTCGGGTAACTGATCATGCACTGATCACGTGGCTATCATGCACTGATCACGTGGCTGATCATGAAATGACCACACAGCTACCATGTAATGGTCACGTGACTGATAATGCACTGATCATGTGGCTGATCATGCACTGATCACGTGACTGATCATGCACTGATCTCGCGTCTGATCATGCACTGATCACGTGGCTATCATGCACTGATCACTTGGCTGGTCATACACTGATCACGCAGCTACTATGTACTCGTCACGTGACTTATCATGCACTGATGACGTAATTGATCATGCACTGATCATGTGGCTGATCATGCACTGATCACTTGACTGATCATACACTGGTCACGTGACTTATCATGCACTGATCACGTGGCTATCATGCATTGATCACATGGCTGGTCATACACTGATCACGCAGCTACCATGTACTGGTCACGTGACTGATCATGCACTGATGACGTAATTGATCATGCACTGATCATGTGGCTGATCATGCACTGATCACGTGACTGATCATGCACTGATCACGTGGCTATCATGCACTGATCACATGGCTGGTCATACACTGATCTCGTGCCTGGTCATGCACGGATTACATGACTGATCATGCACTGATCACGTCACTGATCATGCACTGATCACGTGGCTATCATGCACTACTCACGTGGCTGATCATGCAATGATCATGTAGCTACTATGTACCGGTCACGTGACTGATCATACACCCATCAGGTGACTGATCATGCACTGATCACGTGGCTATCATGCACTGTTCACGTGGCTGATCATACACTGATCACCTGCCTGGTCATGCACAGATCACGTGACTAATCATGAACTGATCACGTAGCAGTCATTCACTGATCACCTGGCTGATCATGCACTGATCACGTGGCTATCATGCAATGATCACGTGGCTATCATGCACTGATCACGTGGCTGATCATGCACTGATACCGTGACTGAGCATGGACTGATCACATGACTATCATGTAGTGATCACGTGACTTAATGGCGCTGATCATGGGACTGATCATGCGCTGAGCTTGTTTGGTGTTACACACTGATCATGTGCCTCTGGAGGCAAAGAACATAGAGCTGAGTAGGCAGGAATCAGTCAGCAGGCTATAATCATGGAACTCGACTCTGAGAAATCATGCTGCTCAGCTGGCAATAATCAAATAGATGAGCAGGCAGGAATTACGTAGCACAGGTGGCAATTGTCAAGGAGATGGCAGGCAGGAATCGTGCAGCTCAGATGGCAATTGTCTAGCAGATGAGCAGACAGTAATCACGCAGCTCAACAGGCCCTGATCACGTGACTGAGCATGCACTGTTCACATGGCTGATCACACACCTATCACGTGACTGATCATGCACTGATCACGTGGCTCTCATGCACTGATCACGTGATTGTGCACGCATTGATCACGTAATAGTATGCACTGATCACGTGGCTATCATGCACTGATGACGTGGCAAATCATGCACTGATCATATGACTGATCATGCACTGATCACGTAGCTATCTTGCACTGATCACTTGTCTGATCATACACTCTTCACGGGACTGATCGTGCACTGATCAAGGTGCTATCATGCATTGATTACATGAGTCCACATGCACTGATCACGTGGATGATCATGAACTGATCACGTGACTGACCATGCACTGATCACGTGACTGATCATGCACTGATCACGTGACTGATCATGCACTAATCACGTAGCTATCATGCACTGATCACTTGGCTGGTCATACACTGATCACCCAGCTACCATGTACTGGTCACGTGACTGATCATGCACTGATGACATAATTGATCATGCACTGATCATGTGGCTGATCATACACTGATCACGTGATTGATCATGCACTGACCACGTGGCTATCATGCAGTGCTCACGTGGCTGATCCTGCAATGATCATGTAGCTTACATGTACTGGTCAAGTGACTGATCATGCAATGGTAACATAATTGATCATGCACTGATCACGTGACTGATCATGTACTGATCACGTGATTGATCATGCACTGATCACGTGTCTATCATGCACTGCTTACGTGGCTGATCATACAATGTTCACATACTTACCATGTACAGGTCACATGACTGATCATGCACTGATCACCTAATTGATCATGCACTGAACACGTGGCTATCCTGCACTGTTCACGTGGCTGATCATAGACTGATCACCTGCCTGGTCATGCACAGATCACGTGACTAATCATGAAGAGATCACGTGCCTATCCTGACTGATCACGTGGCTATCATGCACTGATCACGTGGCTGATCATACACTGATCACGTGACTGATAATGCACTGTTCACAAGACTGATCATGCACTGATCACGAGAATATCATGCACTGATCACGTGTTTGATCATACACTGTTCACGTGTCTGACCATGCACTGCTCACGTGGCTGATCATACACTGTTCACGTAACTGATCATGCACTGATCACGTGGATATCATGCACTGATCACGTGGCTGAACATGCACTGTTCACGTGGCTTATCACACACTTGTCACGTGACTGATCATGCACTGATCACGTGGCACTCATGCACTGATCACGTGGCTGATCATATTCAGCTCACGTAACTGATCATGCACACATAAGGTGGCTATCATGCACTTCTCACCTGGCTGGTCATGCAATGTTCACGTAGCTACCATATACTGCTCACGTGACTGATCATGCACAGATCACGTAAATGATCATGCACTGTTCACGTGACTGATCATGTACTGATCACGTGACTGATCACGCACTGATCACGTGGCTATCATGCACTGCTCACGTGGCTGATCATGCAATGATCACGTAGCAACCATTTACTGGTCACGTGACTGATCATGCACTGATCACATAATGAATCCTGCACTGATCACCTGACTCAACATGCATTGATCACGTGGCTGATCACACACGTATCACGTGACTGATCATGCACTGATCACGTGGTTATCATGCACTGATCACGTGGCTATCATTCACTGATCACGTGGATATCATGCACGGATTACGTGGCTGATCACACACGTATCACGTGACTGATCATGCACTGATCACGTGACTGATCATGCACTGATCACGTGGCTATCATGCACTGATCACTTGGCTGGTCATACACTGATCACATGACTGATCATGCACTGATCACGTAATTGATCACGCACTGATCACCTGGCTTATCATGCATTGATCATGTGACTGATCATTTGCTGATCATGTTTGGTGTCACACACTGATCATGTGCCTCTGGAGGCAACGAACAAAGAGCTGAGTAGGCAGGAATCAGTTAGCAGGCTATAATCATGGAACTCAGCTCTGAGAAATCCTGCTGCTCAGCTGGTAATAATCAAGTAGATGAGCAGGCAGGAATTACGCAGCACAGGTGGCAATTGTCAAGGAGATGACAGGCAGGAATCGTACAGCTCAGCTGGCAATCGTCAAGCAGATGAGCGGACAGTAATCACGCAGCTCAGCAGGCCCTGATCACGTGACTGAGCATGCACTGTTTACCTGGCTGATCATACACTGATCACGTGATTGATCAAGCATTGATCACTTGGATATCATGCACTGATCACGTGGCTAATCATACACTGTTCACGTTTCTGAGCATGCAGTGATCACGTGGCTGATCATACACTGCTCACGTAACTGATCATGCACTGATCACGTAAGTGATCATGCACTGATCACGTGGCTGATCATGCAATGATCACCTAGCTACCATGTACTGGTCCCGTGAGTGATCATGCACTGATCTCGTAATTGATCATGCACTGATCACGTGGCTGATCATGCACTGAACACGTGACAGATCATGCACTGATCACGTGACTGATCATGCACTGATCACGTGGCTATCATGCACTGCTCACGTGGCTGATCATGCAATGATCACGCAGCCACCATGTACTGGTCACATGACAGATCATGCACTGATCACGTAATTGATCATGCACTGATCACCTGGCTTATCATGCATTCATCATGTGACTGATCATGTGCTGATCATGTTTGGTGTCACACACTGATCATGTGCATCTGGAGGCAATGAACAAAGAGCTGAGTAGGCAGGAATCAGTCAGCAGGCTATAATCGTGGAACTCAGCTTTGAGAAATCATGCTGCTCAGCTGGCAATAATCAAGTAGATGAGCAGGCAGGAATTCTGCAGCACAGGTGGCAATTGTCAAGGAGATGACAGGCAGGAATCGTACAGCTCAGCTGGCAATTGTCAAGCAGATGAGCAGACAGTAATCACGCAGCTCAGCAGGCCCTGATCACGTGACTAAGCATGCACTGTTCACGTGGCTGATCACACACCTATCACGTGAATGATCATGCACTGATCACGTGGCTCTCATGCACTGATCACGTGATTGTGCATGCAGTGATCACGTAATTGTATGCACTGCTCACGTGGCTATCATGCACTGATGACGTGGCTGATCATGCACTGATCATGTGACTGATCATGCACTGATCACGTAGCTATCTTGCACTGATCACTTGGCTGATCATACACTCATCACGGGAATGATCGTGCACTGATTACGGCGCTATCATGCATTGACTACATGACTCCACATGCACTGATCACGTCTAATCATGCACTGATCACATGACTGCCCATGCACTGATCATGTGGATGATCATACACTGATCATGTGACAGATCATGCACTGACCACGTGGCTGATCATGCACTGATACCGTGACTGAGCATGGATTGATCACATGACTATCATGTAGTGATCACGTCGCTTAATGGCTCTGATCATGTGACTGATCATGCGCTGCTCATGTTTGCTATCATACACTGATCATGTGCCTCTGGAGGCAATAAACAAAGAGCTGAGTAGGCACGAATCAAACAGTCAGCAGGCAATAATCATGGCACTCAGCTGTGAGGAATCATGCTGCTCAGCTGGCAATAATCAAGCAGCTGAGCAGGCAGGAATTAGGCAGCACAGCTGGCAATTGTCAAGCAGATGAAAGGCAGGAATCCTGCAGCTCAGCTGGTATTGTCAAGCAGATGAGCAGACAGTAATCACGCAGCTCAGCAGGCCCTGATCACGTGACTGAGCATGCACTATTCACGTGGCTGTTCATACACTGATCACGTGATGATCATACACTGATCACTTGGATATCATGCACTGATAACGTGGCTGATCATACACTGTTCACGTGTCTGACAATGCACTGATCACGTGGCTGATCATACACTGCTCAGGTAACTGATCATGCACTGATCACGTGGCTATCATGCACTGATATCATGCACTGGTCACGTGGCTGATCACACACGTATCACATGACTGATCATGCACTGATCACGTGGCTATCATGCACAGATCACGTGGCTGATCGTGCAATGATCACGTAGCTACATGTACTGGTCACGTGACTGATCATGCACTGATCACGTGGCTGATCATGCACTGATCACGTGACTGATCATGCACTGATCACGTGGCTGATCATGCACTGATCACGTGGCTAACATGCACTGCTCACGTGGCTGGTCATGCAATGATCACGCAGCTACCATGTACTGGTCACATGACTGATCATGCACTGATCACGTAATTGATCATGCACTGATCACCTGGCTTATCATGCATTGATTATGTGATTCATCATGTGCTGATCATGTTTGCTGTCATACACTGATCATGTGCTTCTGGAGGCAATGAACAAAGAGCTGAGTAGGCAGGAATCAGTAGGCAATAATCATGGAACTCAGCTCTGAGAAATCATGCTGCTCAGCTGGCAATAATCAGGTAGATGAGCAGGCAGGAATTATGCAGCACAGGTGGCAATTGTCAAGGAGATGACAGGCAGGAATCGTACAGCTCAGCTGGCAATTGTCAAGCAGATGAGCAGACAGTAATCACGAAGCTCAGCAGGCCCTGATCACGTGACTGAGCATGCACTATTCACGTGGCTGTTCATACAGTGATCACGTGATGATCATGCACTGATCACTTGGATATCATGCACTGATCACGTGGCTGATCATACACTGTTCACGTGTCTGACAATGCACTGATCACGTGGCTGATCATACACTGCTCAGGTAACTGATCATGCACTGATCACGTGGCTATCATGCACTGATCACGTGGCTGATCATGAAATGATCACGCAGCTACCATGTACTGGTCACGTGACTGATAATGCACTGATCATGTGGCTGATCATGCACTGATCACGTGACTGATCATGCACTGATCTCATGACTGATCATGCACTGATCAGGTGGCTATCATGCACTGATCACTTGGCTGGTCATACACTGATCACGCAGCTACCAGGTACTGGTCACGTGACTGATCATGCACTAATGACGTAATTGATCATGCACTGATCATGTGGCTGATCATGCACTGATCACTTGACTGATCATGCACTGATCACGTGACTTATCATGCACTGATCACGTGGCTATCATGCACTGATCACATGGCTGGTCATACACTGATCACGCAGCTACCATGTACTGGTCACGTGACTGATCATGCACTGATGACGTAATTGATCATGCACTGATCATGTGGCTGATCATGCACTGATCACGTGACTGATCATGCACTGATCACGTGGCTATCATGCACTGATCACATGGCTGGTCATACACTGATCACGTGCCTGGTCATGCACAGATTACATGACTGATCATGCACTGATCACCTCACTGATCATGCACTGATCACGAGGCTATCATGCACTACTCACGTGGCTGATCATGCAATGATCATGTAGCTCCATGTACCGGTCACGTGACTGATCATACACCCATCAGGTGACTGATCATGCACTGATCACGTGGCTATCATGCACTGATCACGTGGCTGATCATACACTGATCACCTGCCTGGTCATGCACAGATCACGTGACGAATCATGAACTGATCACGTAGCAGTCATTCACTAATCACCTGGCTGATCATGCACTGATCACGTGGCTATCATGCAATGATCACGTGGCTATCATGCACTGATCACGTGGCTGATCATGCACTGATACCGTGACTGAGCATGGACTGATCACATGACTATCATGTAGTGATCACGTGACTTAATGGCGCTGATCATGTGACTGATCATGCGCTGAGCATGTTTGCTATCATACACTGATCATGTGCCTCTGGAGGCAATAAACAAAGAGCTGAGTAGGCACGAATCAAACAGTCAGCAGGCAATAATCATGGAACTCAGCTGTGAGGAATCATGCTGCTCAGCTGGCAATAATCAAGCAGCTGAGCAGGCAGGAATTACACAGCACAGCTGGCAATTATCAAGCAGATGACAGGCAGGAATCATGCAGCTCGGCTGGCAATTGGCAAGCAGATGAGCAGACAGTAATCACGCATCTCAGCAGGCCCTGATCACGTGACTGAGCATGCACTGTTCACCTGGCTGATCATACACTGATCACGTGATTGATCAAGCACTGATCACTTGGATATCATGCACTGATCACGTGGCTAATCATACACTGTTCACGTGTCTCACCATGCACTGATCAAGTGCCTCTTCATACACTGCTCACGTAACTGATCATGCACTGATCACGTAATTGATCATGCACTGATCACGTGGCTGATCATGCAATGATCGCGTAGCTACTATGTACTGGTCCCGTGAGTGATCATGCACTGATCACTTAATTGATCATGCACTGTTCACGTGGCTATCATGCACTGCTCACGTGGCTGATCATGCAGTGATCACGCAGCTACCATGTACTGGTCACATGAGTGATCATCCACTGATCACGTAATTGATCATGCACTGATCACCTGGCTTATCATGCATTCATCAGGTGACTGATCATGTGCTGAACATGTTTGGTGTCACACACTGATCATGTGCATCTGGAGGCAATGAACAAAGTGCTGAGTAGGCAGGAATCAGTCAGCAGGCTATAATCATGGAACTCAGCTCTGAGAAATCATGCTGCTCAGCTGGCAATAATCAAGTAGATGAGCAGGCAGGAATTATGCAGCACATGTGGCAATTGTCAAGGAGATGACAGGCAGGAATCGTACAGCTCAGCTGGCAATTGTCAAGCAGATGAGCAGACAGTAATCACGTAGCTCAGCACGCCCTGATTACGTGACTGAGCATGCACTGTTCACGTCACTGATCACACACCTATCACGTGAATGATCATGCACTGATCACTTGGATATCATGCACTGATCACGTGATTGCGCATGCACTGGTCACGTAATTGTATGCACTGCTCACGTGGCTATCATGCACTGATGACGTGGTGATCATGCACTGTTCATGTGACTGATCATGCACTGATCACGTAGCTATCTTGCACTGATTACTTGGCTGATCATACACTCATCACGGGACTGATCGGGCACTGATTACGGCGCTATCATGCATTGACTACATGACTCCACATGCACTGATCACGTGGATGATCATGCACAGATCACGTGACTGACCATGCACTGATCACGTGACTAATTATGCACTGATCACGTGGCTGATCATGCACTGATCACGTAGCTACCATGTACTGGTCACGTGATTGATTATGCACAGATCACGTAATTGATTATGCACTGGTCATGTGGCTGATCATGCACTGATCACGTGACTCATCATGGACTGATCACGTGACTCATCATGCACTGATCACGTGGCTATCATGCAGTGATCACGTGGCTATCATGCACAGATCACATGGCTGATCATGCAATGATCACGTAGCTACCATATTCTGGTCACGTGACTGATCATGCACTGATCACGTGGCTGATCATGCACTGATCACGTGACTGATCATGCACTGTTCCCGTGACTCATCATGCACTGACCACGTGGATATCATGCAATGATCACGTGTTTGATCATACACTGTTCATGTGTCTTACCATGTACTGCTCACGTGGCTGATCATACACTGTTCACGTAACTGATCATGCAATGATCACGTGGATATCATGCACTGATCACGTGGCTCAACATGCACTGATCACCTGGATTACAACACACCTGTCACGTGACTGATCATGCACTAATGACGTGGCTGATCATACACTGCTCACGTGACTGATCATGCACTGATCACGTAGCACTCATGCACTGATCACGTGGCTGATCATACTCTGCTCACGTAACTGATCATGCTCACATCAGGTGGCTATCATGCACTTCTCACCTGGCTGGTCATGCAATGTTCACATAGCTACCATATACTGGTCACGTGACTGATCATGCACAGATCACGTAAATGATCATGCACTGTTCACATGACTGATCATGTACTGATCACGTGACTGATCATGCACTGATCACGTGGCTATCATGCACTGCTCACCTGCCTGATCATGCAATGATCACGTAGCAACGATGTACTGGTCACGTGACTGATCATGCACTGATCACGTAATTAATCCTGCACTGATCACCTGACTCATCATGCACTGATCACATGGCTGATCACACACGTATCACGTGACTGATCATGCACTGATCACGTGGCTATCATGCACTGATCACTTGGCTATCATGCACTGATCACGTGGCTGATCATGCAATGATCACGTAGCTACCATGTACTGATCACGTGACTGATCTTGCACTGATCACGTAATTGATCATGCACTGATCACGTGGCTGATCAAGCACTGATCATGTGGCTACCATGCACTGCTAACGTGGCTGATCATGGAATGATCACGAAGCTACCATGTACTGGTCACGTGACTGATCATGCACTGATCATGTGTCTGATCATGCACTGATCACGTGACTGATCATGCACTGATCACGTGACTGATCATGCACTGATCACGTGGCTATCATGCACTGATCACTTGGCTGGTCATACACTGATCACGCAGCTACCATATACTGGTCAAGTAACTGATCATGCACTGATGACGTAATTGATCATGCACTGATCATGTGGCTGATCATGCACTGATCACGTGACTGATCATGCACTGATCACGTGACTGATCATGCACTGATCACGTGGCTATCATGCACTGATCACATGGCTGGTCATACACTGATCACGTGCCTGGTCATGCACAGATTACATGACTGATCATGCACTGATCACCTCACTGATCACGCACTGATCACGTGGCTATCATGCACTACTCACGTGGCTGATCATGCAATGATCATGTAGCTACCATGTACCGGTCACGTGACTGATCATACACCCATCAGGTGACTGATCATGCACTGATCACGTGGCTATCATGCACTGTTCATGTGGCAGATCATACACTGATCACCTGCCTGGTCATGCACAGATCACGTGACTAATCATGAACTGATCACCTAGCAATCATTCACTGATCACCTGGCTGATCATGCACTGATCACGTGGCTATCATGCAATGATCACGTGGCTATCATGCACTGATCACGTGGCTGATCATGCACTGATACCGTGACTGAGCATGGACTGATCACATGACTATCATGTAGTGATCACGTGACTTAATGGCGCTGACCATGTGACTGATCATGCCCTGAGCATGTTTGCTATCATACACTGATCATGTGCCTCTGGAGGCAATAAACAAAGAGCTGAGTAGGCACGAATCAAACAGTCAGCAGGCAATAATCATGGAACTAAGCTGTGAGGAATCATGCTGCTCAGCTGGCAATAATCAAGCAGCTGAGCAGGCAGAAATTACACAGCACAGCTGGCATTGTCAAGCAGATGACAGGCAGGAATCATGCAGCTCGGCTGGCAATTGTCAAGCAGATGAGCAGACAGTAATCACGCAACTCAGCAGGTCCTGATCAAGTGACTGAGCATGCACTGTTCACCTGGCTGATCATACAATGATCACGTGATTGATCATGCAATGATCACTTGGATATCATGCACTGATCACGTGGCTATCATGCACTGATATCATGCACTGGTCACGTGTGTGATCGCACACGTATCACGTGACTGATCATGCACTGATCACGTGGCTATCATGCAGTGCTCACGTGGCTGATCCTGCAATGATCACGTAGCTTACATGTACTGGTCACGTGACTGATCATGCAATGGTAACATAATTGATAATGCACTGATCACGTGACTGATCATGTACTGATCACGTTATTGATCATGCACTGATCACGTGTCTATCATGCACTGCTTACGTGGCTGATCATACAATGTTCACATACTTACCATGTACAGGTCACATGACTGATCATGCACTGATCACGTAATTGATCATGCACTGAACACGTGGCTATCATGCACTGTTCACGTGGCTGATCATAGACTGATCACCTGCCTGGTCATGCACAGATCACGTGACTAATCATGAAGAGATCACGTGCCTATCCTGACTGATCACGTGGCTATCATGCACTGATCACGTGGCTGATCATACACTGATCACGTGACTGATAATGCACGGTTCACAAGACTGATCATGCACTGTTCACGTGGCTTATCACACACTTGTCACGTGACTGATCATGCACTGATCACGTGGCACTCATACACTGATCACGTGGCTGATCATATTCAGCTCACGTAACTGATCATGCACACATCAGGTGGCTATCATGCACTTCTCACCTGGCTGGTCATGCAATGTTCACGTAGCTACCATATACTGCTCACGTGACTGATCATGCACAGATCACGTAAATGATCATACACTGTTCACGTGACTGATCATGTACTGATCACGTGACTGATCACGCACTGATCACGTGGCTATCATGCACTGCTCGCGTGGCTGATCATGCAGTGATCACGTAGCAACCATTTACTGGTCACCTGACTGATCATGCACTGATCACTTAATGAATCCTGCACTGATCACCTGACTCAACATGCATTGATCACTTGGCTGATCACACACGTATCACGTGACTGATCATGCACTGATCACGTGATTATCATGCACTGATCACGTGGCTATCATTCACTGATCACGTGGATATCATGCACGGATTACGTGGCTGATCACACACGTATCACGTGACTGATCATGCACTGATCACGTGACTGATCATGCACTGATCACGTGGCTATCATGCACTGATCACTTGGCTGGTCATACACTGATCACATGACTGATCATGCACTGATCACGTAATTGATCATGCACTGATCACCTGGCTTATCATGCATTGATCATGTGACTGATCATTTGCTGATCATGTTTGGTGTCACACACTGATCATGTGCCTCTGGAGGCAACGAACAAAGAGCTGAGTAGGCAGGAATCAGTCAGCAGGCTATAATCATGGAACTCAGCTCTGAGAAATCATGCTGCTCAGCTGGCAATAATCAAGTAGATGAGCAGGCAGGAATTACGCAGCACAGGTGGCAATTATCAAGGAGATGACAGGCAGGAATCGTACAGCTCAGCTGGCAATTGTCAAGCAGATGAGCGGAGAGTAATCACGCAGCTCAGCAGGCCCTGATCACGTGACTGAGCATGCACTGTTTACCTGGCTGATCATACACTGATCACGTGATTGATCAAGCACTGATCACTTGGATATCATGCAATGATCACGTGGCTAATCATACACTGTTCACGTTTCTGAGCATGCACTGATCACGTGGCTGATCATACACTGCTCACGTAACTGATCATGCACTGATCACGTAATTGACCATGCACTGATCACGTGGCTGATCATGCAATGATCACCTAGCCACCATGTACTGGTCCCGTGAGTGATCATGCACTGATCTCGTAATTGATCATGCACTGATCACGTGGCTGATCATGCACTGAACACGTGACAGATCATGCACTGATCACGTGACTGATCATGCACTGATCACGTGGCTATCATGCACTGCTCACGTGGCTGATCATGCAGTGATCACGCAGCCACCATGTACTGGTCACATGACTGATCATGCACTGATCACGTAATTGATCATGCACTGATCACCTGGCTTATCATGCATTCATCATGTGACTGATCATGTGCTGATCATGTTTGGTGTCACACACTGATCATGTGCATCTGGAGGCAATGAACAAAGAGCTGAGTAGGCAGGAATCAGTCAGCAGTCTATAATCGTGGAACTCAGCTTTGAGAAATCATGCTGCTCAGCTGGCAATAATCAAGTAGATGAGCAGTCAGGAATTCTGCAGCACAGGTGGCAATTGTCAAGGAGATGACAGGCAGGAATCATACAGCTCAGCTGGCAATTGTCAAGCAGATGAGCAGACAGTAATCACGCAGCTCAGCAGGCCCTGATCACGTGACTGAGCATGCACTGTTCACATGGCTGATCACACACCTATCACGTGAATGATCATGCACTGATCACGTGGCTCTCATGCACTGATCACGTGATTGTGCATGCACTGATCACGTAATTGTATGCACTGCTCACGTGGCTATCATGCACTGATGACATGGCTGATCATGCACTGATCATGTGACTGATCATGCACTGATCACGTAGCTATCTTGCACTGATCACTTGGCTGATCATACACTCATCACGGGACTGATCGTGCACTGATTACGGCGCTATCATGCATTGACTACATGACTCCACATGCACTGATCACGTCTAACCATGCACTGATCACATGACTGCCCATGCACTGATCATGTGGATGATCATACACTAATCATGTGACAGATCATGCACTGATCACGTGGCTGATCATGCACTGATACCGTGACTGAGCATGGATTGATCACATGACTATCATGTAGTAATCACGTCGCTTAATGGCTCTGATCATGTGACTGATCATGCGCTGCTCATGTTTGCTATCATACACTGATCATGTGCCTCTGGAGGCAATAAACAAAGAGCTGAGTAGGCACGAATCAAACAGTCAGCAAGCAATAATCATGGCACTCAGCTGTGAGGAATCATGCTGCTCAGCTGGCAATAATCAAGCAGCTGAGCAGGCAGGAATTAGGCAGCACAGCTGGCAATTGTCAAGCAGATGACAGGCAGGAATCGTGCAGCTCAGCTGGCAATTGTCAAGCAGATGAGCAGACAGTAATCTCGCAGCTCAGCAGGCCCTGATCACGTGACTGAGCATGCAGTATTCACGTGGCTGTTCATACACTGATCACGTGATGATCATGCACTGATCACTTGGATATCATGCACTGATCACGTGGCTGATCATACACTGTTCACGTGTCTGACAATGCACTGATCACGTGGCTTATCATACACTGCTCAGGTAACTGATCATGCACTGATCACGTGGCTATCATGCACTGATATCATGCACTGGTCACGTGGCTGATCACACACGTATCACGTGACTGATCATGCACTGATCACGTGGCTATCATGCACAGATCACGTGGCTGATCATGCAATGATCACGTAGCTACCATGTACTGGTCACGTGACTGATCATGCACTGATCACGTGGCTGATCATGCACTGATCACGTGACTGATCATGCACTGATCACGTGGCTGATCATGCACTGATCACGTGACTAACATGCACTGCTCACGTGGCTGATCATGCAATGATCACGCAGCTACCATGTACTGGTCACATGACTGATCATGCACTGATCACGTAATTGATCATGCACTGATCACCTGGCTTATCATGCATTGATTATGTGATTCATCATGTGCTGATCATGTTTGCTGTCATACACTGATCATGTGCCTCTGGAGGCAATGAACAAAGAGCTGAGTAGACAGGAATCAGTAGGCAATAATCATGGAACTCAGCTCTGAGAAATCATGCTGCTCAGCTGGCAATAATCAGGTAGATGAGCAGGCAGGAATTATGCAGCACAGGTGGCAATTGTCAAGGACATGACAGGCAGGAATCGTACAGCTCAGCTGGCAATTGTTAAGCAGATGAGCAGACAGTAATCACGAAGCTCAGCAGGCCCTGATCACGTGACTGAGCATGCACTGTTCACGTCGCTGATCACACACCTATCACGTGAATGATCATGCACTGATCACGTGGCTCTCATGCACAGATCACGTGGCTATCATGAACTTATCACATGGCTGGTCATACACTGATCTTATAGCTACCATGTTCCAGTCACGTGAATGATCATACACCCATCAGGTGACTGATCATGCACTGATCACGTGGCTATCATGCACTGACCACGAGACTGAAAATGCACTGATCACGTCTATTCATGCACTGATCACATGACTGCCCATGCACTGATCATGTGGATGATCATACACTAATCATGTGACAGATCATGCACTGATCACGAGGCTGATCATGCACTGATACCGTGACTGAGCATGGACTGATCACATGACTATCATGTAGTGATCACGTGACTTAATGGCGCTGATCATGTGACTGATCATGCGCTGATCATGTTTGCTATCATACACTGATCATGTGCCTCTGGAGGCAATAAACAAAGAGCTGAGGAGGCACGAATCAAACAGTCAGCAGGCAATAATCATGGAACTCAGCTGTGAGGAATCATGCTGCTCAGCTGGCAATAATCAAGCAGCTGAGCAGGCAGGAATTATGCAGCACAGCTGGCAATTGTCAAGCAGATGACAGGCAGGAATCGTGCAGCTCAGCTGGCAATTGTCAAGCAGATGAGCAGATAGTAATCACGCAGCTCACCAGGCCCTGATCACGTGACTGAGCATGCACGGTACACGTGACTGATCATGCACTGATCACGTGGCTATCATGCACTGATCACGTGGTTATCATGCACTGATATCATGCACTGGTCACGTGTGTGATCGCACACGTATCACGTGACTGATCATGCACTGATCACGTGGCTATCATGCACTGCTCACGTGGCTGATCATGCAATGATCACGCAGCTACCATGTACTGGTCACATGACTGATCATGCACTGATCACGTAATTGATCATGCACTGATCACCTGGCTTTTCATGCATTGATTATGTGATTCATCATGTGCTGATCATGTTTGCTGTCATACACTGATCATGTGCCTCTGGAGACAATGAACAAAGAGCTGAGTAGACAGGAATCAGTAGGCAATAATCATGGAACTCAGCTCTGAGAAATCATGCTGCTCAGCTGGCAATAATCAGGTAGATGAGCAGGCAGGAATTATGCAGCACAGGTGGCAATTGTCAAGGAGATGACAGGCAGGAATCGTACAGCTCAGCTGGCAATTGTCAAGCAGATGAGCAGACAGTAATCACGAAGCTCAGCAGGCCCTGATCACGTGACTGAGCATGCACTGTTCACGTCGCTGATCACACACCTATCACGTGAATGATCATGCACTGATCACGTGGCTCTCATGCACAGATCACGTAATTGCGCATGCACTGATCACGTAATGGTATGCACTGCTCTCGTGGCTATCATGCACTGACGACGTGGCTGATCATGCACTGATCATGTGACTGATCATTCACTGATCACGTAGCTATCTTGCACTGGTCACTTGGCTGATCATACACTCATCACGGGACTGATCGTGCACTGATTGCGGCGCTATCATATATTGACTACATGACTCCACATGCACTGATCACGTGGATGATCATGCACTGATCACGTGACTGACCATGCACTGATCTCGTGACTGATCATGCACTGATCACGTGGCTATCATGCACTGATCATTTGGCTGGTCATACACTGATCATGTGCCTGGTCATGCACTGATCATGTGGCTGATCATGCACTGCTCACGTGTCTGGTCATGCAATGATCACGTAACTGCCATATACTGGTCACGAGACTGATCATGCACAGATCACGTAAATGATCATGCACTGTTCCCGTGACTGATCATGTACTGATCACGTGACTGATCATGCACTGATCACGTGGCTATCATGCTCTCCTCACGTGGGTGATCATGCAATGATCACGTAGCAACCATGTACTGGTCACCTGACTGATCATGCACTGATCATGTAATTGATCCAGCACTGATCACGTGGCTCATCATGCACTGATCACGTGACTGTTCACACACTGATCACTTGACTGATCATGCAGTGATCACGTGGCTATAATGCCCTGATTACGTGGCTGATCATACACTTTTCACGTGCCTGGTCATGCACAGATCACGTGACTAATCATGAACTTATCACGTGGCTATAATGCACTGATCACGTGGCTGATCATTCACTGTTCAAGTTCCTGGTCATGCACAGATCACGTGACAAATGATGAACTGATCACGGGGCTATAATTCACTGATCACGTGGATATCATGCACTGATTACGTGCCTGTCATGCACAGATCACGTGACTAATCATGAACTGATCACGTAGGTATCATGCACTGATCACGTGGCTATCATGCACTGCTCACGTGGCTGATCATGCACTGATCACGTGACTGACCATGAACTGATCACGTGACTGATCATGCACTGATCACGTGGCTGATCATACACTGTTCACGTGTCTGACCATGCACTGATCACGTGGCTGATCATACACTGTTCACGTAACTGATCATGCACTGATCACGTAATTGATCATGCACTAATCACGTGGCTGATCATGCACTGATCACGTGGCTATCATGCACTGCTCACGTGGCTGATCATGCACTGATCACGTGACTGACCATGCACTGATCACGTGACTGATCATGCACTGAATACGTGGCTGATCATGCACTGATCACGTAATTGATCATGCACTGATCATTTGGCTGATCATGCACTGATCACGTGGCTGATCATACTCTGCTCTCGTAACTGATCATGCACACATCACGTGGCTATCATGCACTGCTCACGTGGTTCGTCATGCAATGATCACGTAGCTACTATATACTGGTCACGTGACTCATCATGCACAGATCATGTAAATGATCATGCACTATTTACATGACTGATCATGTACTGATCACGTGGCTATCATGCCCTGCTCACGTGGCTGATCATGCAATGATCACGTAGCAACCATGTACTGGTCACGTGACTGATCATGCACTGATCACGTAATTGATCCTGCACAGGTCACGTGGCTCATCATGCACTGATCACGTGTCTTATCACACATGTATCACGTGACTGATCATGCACTGATCAAGTGGCTCTCATGCACTGATCACGTGGCTATCATGCACTGATCATGTGGATATCATGCACTGATCACGTGGCTATCATGCACTGATATCATGCACTGATCACGTGGCAGATAACACACGTATCACATGACGGATCATGCACTGATCACGTGACAATCACGCACTGATCACGTGGCTATCATGCACTGATCACGTGGCTGATCATGCAATGATCACGTAGCTACCATGTACTGGTCACGTGACTGATCATGCACTGATCACGTAATTGATACTGCACTGATCACGTGGCTCATCACGCACTGATCACGTGTCTGACCATGCACTTATCACGTGGCTCATCATGCACTGATCACGTGGATGATCATACACTGATCACGTGACTGATCATGCACTGATCACGTGGCTATCATGCACTGCTCACGTGGCTGATCATGCAATGATCACGCAGCTACGATGTACTAGTCAAATGACTGATGATGTACAGATCACGTGACTAATCATGAATTGATCACGTGGCTATCCTGCACTGATCACGTGGATATCATGCACTGATCACGTGGCTGATCACACACGTATCACGTGACTGATCATGCAGTGATCACGTGACTGACCATGCACTGATCACGTGACTGATCATCCACTGAACAGTTGGCTATCATACACTGACTACTTGGCTGATCATACACTGATCACGTGACTGATAATGCACTGATCATCTGGCTATCATACACTCATTACCTGGCTATCGTGCACTGATCACGTGGTTGATCATACACTGATCACGAGACTGATCATGCACTGATCACGTCTATATCATGCACTGATCACATGACTGCCCATGCACTGGTCACGTGGATGATCATACACTGATCATGTGACAGATCATGCAGTGATCACGTGCCTATCATGCACTGATCTAGTGGCTGATCATACTCTGCTCCCGAAACTGATCATGCACTGATCAGGTGACTATCATGCACTGCTCACGTGGCTGATCATGCAATGATCACGTAGCTACCATGTACTAGTCACGTGACTGATCATGCACTGATCACGTAATTGATCATGCACTGATCACGTGGCTGATCATGCACTAATCACGTGACTGGTCATGCACTGATCACGTGGCTGCTCATGCACTGATCACGTGACTGATCATGCACACATCACGTGGCTATCATGCACTGCTCACGTGGCTGGTCATGCAATGATCACGTAGCTACCATATACTGGTCACGCGACTGATCATGCACAGATCACGTAAAAGATCATGCACTGTTCCCGTGACTGATCATGTACTGATCACGTGACTGATCATGCACTGATCACGTGGCTATCATGCTCTCCTCACGTGGGTGATCATGCAATGATCACGTAGCAACCATGTACTGGTCACCTGACTGATCATTCACTGATCATGTAATTGACCCAGCACTGATCACGTGGCTCATCATGCACTGATCACGTGAGTGATTTTGCACTGATCACTTGACTGATCATGCACTGATCACGTGGCTATAATGCCCTGATTATGTGGCTGATCATACACTTTTCACGTGCCTGGTCATGCACAGATCACGTGACTAATCATGAACTTATCACGTGGCTATAATGTACTGATCACGAGGCTGATCATACACTGTTCAAGTTCCTGGTCATGCACAGATCACGTGACTAATCATGAACTTATCACGTGGCTATAATTCACTGATCACGTGAATATCATGCACTGATTACGTGCCTGTCAGGCACAGATCACGTGACTAATCATGAACTGATCACTTAGGTATCATGCACTGATCACGTGGCTGATCATACACTGTTCACGTGGCTGATCATACACTGATCACGTGGCTGATCATACACTGCTCACGTAGCTGATCATGCACTGATCACGTGTCTATCATGCAGTGCTCACGTGGCTGATCCTGCAATGATCACGTAGCTTACATGTACTGGTCACGTGACTGATCATGCAATGGTAACATAATTGATCATGCACTGATCACGTGACTGATCATGTACTGATCACGTAATTGATCATGCACTGATCACGTGGCTGATCAAGCACTGATCACGTGGCTACCATGCACTGCTAACGTGGCTGCTCATGCAATGATCACATAGCAACGATGTACTGGTCACGTGAATGATCATGCACTGATCACGTAATTAATCCTGCACTGATCACCTGACTCATCATGCACTGATCACATGGCTGTTCACACACGTATCACGTGACTGATCATGCACTGATCACGTGGTTATCATGCACTGATCACTTGGCTATCAGGCACTGATCACGTGGCTGATCATGCAATGATCACGTAGCTACCATGTACTGGTCACGTGACTGATCTTGCACTGATCACGTAATTGATCATGCACTGATCACGTGGCTGATCAAGCACTGATCACGTGGCTACCATGCACTCCTAACGTGGCTGATCATGCAATGATCACGAAGCTACCATGTACTGGTCACGTGACTGATCATGCACTGATCATGTGTCTGATCATGCACTGATCACGTGACTGATCATGCACTGATCACGTGACTGATCATGCACTGATCACGTGGCTATCATGCACTGATCACTTGGCTGGTCATACACTGATCACGCAGCTACCATATACTGGTCAAGTAACTGATCATGCACTGATGACGTAATTGATCATGCACTGATCATGTGGCTGATCATGCACTGATCACGTGACTGATCATGCACTGATCACGTGACTGATCATGCACTGATCACGTGGCTAACATGCACTGATCACATGGCTGGTCATACACTGATCACGTGCCTGGTCATGCACAGATTACATGACTGATCATGCACTGATCACCTCACTGATCACGCACTGATCACGTGGCTATCATGCACTACTCATATGGCTGATCATTCAATGATCATGTAGCTACCATGTACCGGTCACGTGACTGATCATACACCCATCAGGTGACTGATCATGCACTGATCACGTGGCTATCATGCACTGATCACGTGGCTGATCATGCACTGATCACGTGCCTGATCATGCACTGATCACGTGACTGATCATGCACTGATCACGTAGCAATCATGCACTGATCACGTGGCTGATCATGCACTGATCACGTGGCTGATCATGCACTGATCACGTGGCTATCATGCACTGATC
This sequence comes from Bos javanicus, assembly GCF_032452875.1. Taxonomy (NCBI): domain Eukaryota; kingdom Metazoa; phylum Chordata; class Mammalia; order Artiodactyla; family Bovidae; genus Bos; species Bos javanicus. The sequence continues at coordinate 141,286 of NW_026893942.1, forward strand.
ACGTGGCTGATCATGCACTGATACCGTGACTGAGCATGGACTGATCACATGACTATCATGTAGTGATCACGTGACTTAATGGCGCTGATCATGTGACTGATCATGCGCTGATCATGTTTGCTATCATACAGTGATCATGTGCCTCTGGAGGCAATAAACAAAGAGCTGAGTAGGCACGAATCAAACAGTCAGCAGGCAATAATCATGGAACTCAGCTGTGAGGAATCATGCTGCTCAGCTGGCAATAATCAAGCAGCTGAGCAGGCAGGAATTACGCAGCACAGCTGGCAATTGTCAAGCAGATGACAGGCAGGAATCGTGCAGCTCAGCTGGCAATTGTCAAGCAGATGAGCAGACAGTAATCACGCAGCTCAGCAGGCCCTGATCACGTGACTGAGCATGCACTGTTCACGTGGCTGATCATACACTGATCACGTGATTGATCATGCACTGATCACTTGGATATCATGCACTGATCACGTGGCTGATCATACACTGTTCACGTGTCTGACCATGCACTGATCACGTGGCTGATCATACACTGCTCACGTAACTGATCATGCACTGATCACGTAACTGATCATGCACTGATCACGTGGCTGATCATGCACTGATCACGTGGCTGATCATGCACTGATCACGTGGCTGATCATGCACTGATCACGTGACTGATCATGCACTGATCACGTGGCTGATCATGCACTGATCACGTAACTGATCATGCACTGATCACGTGGCTGATCATGCACTGATCACGTGGCTGATCATGCACTGATCACGTGACTGATCATGCACTGATCACGTGGCTATCATGCACTGATCACGTGGCTGATCATGCACTGATCACGTAGCTACATATACTGATCACGTGACTGATCATGCACTGATCACGTAACTGATCATGCACTGATCACGTGACTGATCATGCACTGATCACGTGGCTATCATGCACTGATCACGTGGCTGATCATGCACTGATCACGTAGCAACCATGTACTGGTCACGTGACTGATCATGCACTGATCACGTAATTGATCATGCACTGATCACGTGGCTCATCATGCACTGATCACGTGACTGATCACACATGTATCACGTGACTGATCATGCACTGATCACGTGGCTATCATGCACTGATCACGTGGCTGATCATGCACTGATCACGTGGATATCATGCACTGATCACGTGGCTATCATGCACTGATACCATGCACTGATCACGTGGCAGATCACACACGTATCACGTGACTGATCATGCACTGATCACGTGACGATCATGCACTGATCACGTGGCTATCATGCACTGATCACGTGGCTGATCATGCACTGATCACGTAGCTACCATGCACTGATCACGTGACTGATCATGCACTGATCACGTGATTGATCATGCACTGATCACGTGGCTGATCATGCACTGATCACGTGACTGATCATGCACTGATCACGTGGCTGATCATGCACTGATCACGTGATGATCATGCACTGATCACGTGACTGATCATGCACTGATCACGTGGCTATCATGCACTGATCACGTGGCTGATCATGCACTGATCACGCAGCTATCATGCACTGTCACGTGACTGATCATGCACTGATCACGTGACTGATCATGCACTGATCACGTGGCTATCATGCACTGATCACGTGGCTATCATGCACTGATCACGTGGCTGATCATGCACTGATCACGTGACTGATCATGCACTGATCACGTGGCTGATCATGCACTGATCACGTGACTGATCATGCACTGATCACGTGGCTGATCATGCACTGATCACGTGACTGATCATGCACTGATCACGTGACTGATCATGCACTGATCACGTGGCTGATCATGCACTGATCACGTGACTGATCATGCACTGATCACGTGGCTATCATGCACTGATCACGTGGCTGATCATGCACTGATCACGTGGCTATCATGCACTGATCACGTGACTGATCATGCACTGATCACGTGACTGATCATGCACTGATCACGTGACTGATCATGCACTGATCACGTGACTGATCATGCACTGATCACGTGACTGATCATGCACTGATCACGTGGCTATCATGCACTGATCACGTGGCTGATCATGCACTGATCACGTAGCTACCATGCACTGATCACGTGACTGATCATGCACTGATCACGTAATTGATCATGCACTGATCACGTGACTGATCATGCACTGATCACGTGGCTGATCATGCACTGATCACGTGGCTGATCATGCACTGATCACGTGACTGATCATGCACTGATCACGTGGCTGATCATGCACTGATCACGTGGCTATCATGCACTGATCACGTGGCTGATCATGCACTGATCACGGGACTGATCATGCACTGATCACGGGCTATCATGCACTGATACATGACTGATCATGCACTGATCACGTGCTGATCATGCACTGATCACGTGGCTATCATGCACTGATCACGTGGCTGATCATGCACTGATCACGTGACTGATCATGCACTGATCACGTGGCTGATCATGCACTGATCACGTGACTGATCATGCACTGATCACGTGGCTATCATGCACTGATCACGTGGCTATCATGCACTGATCACGTGGCTGATCATGCACTGATCACGTGGCTATCATGCACTGATCACGTGACTGATCATGCACTGATCACGTGGCTGATCATGCACTGATCACGTGACTGATCATGCACTGATCACGTGGCTGATCATGCACTGATCACGTGGCTATCATGCACTGATCACGTGGCTGATCATGCACTGATCACGTGCCTGATCATGCACTGATCACGTGACTGATCATGCACTGATCACGTGGCTATCATGCACTGATCACGTGGCTGATCATGCACTGATCACGTGGCTGATCATGCACTGATACCGTGACTGAGCATGGACTTATCACATGACTATCATGTAGTGATCACGTGACTTAATGGCGCTGATCATGTGACTGATCATGCGCTGATCATGTTTGCTATCATACACTGATCATGTGCCTCTGGAGGCAATAAACAAAGAGCTGAGTAGGCACGAATCAAACAGTCAGCAGGCAATAATCATGGAACTCAGCTGTGAGGAATCATGCTGCTCAGCTGGCAATAATCAAGCAGCTGAGCAGGCAGGAATTACGCAGCACAGCTGGCAATTGTCAAGCAGATGACAGGCAGGAATCGTGCAGCTCAGCTGGCAATTGTCAAGCAGATGAGCAGACAGTAATCACGCAGCTCAGCAGGCCCTGATCACGTGACTGAGCATGCACTGTTCACGTGGCTGATCATACACTGATCACGTGACTGATCATGCACTGATCACGTGGCTATCATGCACTGATCACGTGGCTGATCATGCACTGATCACGTAATTGTATGCACTGATCACGTGGCTATCATGCACTGATCACGTGGCTGATCATGCACTGATCACGTGACTGATCATGCACTGATCACGTGGCTATCATGCACTGATCACGTGGCTGATCATGCACTGATCACGTGACTGATCATGCACTGATCATGGCGCTATCATGCACTGACTACATGACTGATCATGCACTGATCACGTGGATGATCATGCACTGATCACGTGACTGATCATGCACTGATCACGTGGCTGATCATGCACTGATCACGTAGCTACCATGCACTGATCACGTGACTGATCATGCACTGATCACGTAATTGATCATGCACTGATCACGTGGCTGATCATGCACTGATCACGTGACTGATCATGCACTGATCACGTGACTGATCATGCACTGATCACGTGGCTGATCATGCACTGATCACGTGGCTATCATGCACTGATCACGTGGCTGATCATGCACTGATCACGTAGCTATCATGCACTGATCACGTGACTGATCATGCACTGATCACGTGGCTGATCATGCACTGATCACGTGACTGATCATGCACTGATCACGTGACTGATCATGCACTGATCACGTGGCTATCATGCACTGATCACGTGGCTGATCATGCACTGATCACGTGTCTGACCATGCACTGATCACGTGGCTGATCATGCACTGATCACGTGACTGATCATGCACTGATCACGTGGCTATCATGCACTGATCACGTGGCTGATCATGCACTGATCACGTGGATGACAACACACCTGTCACGTGACTGATCATGCACTGATCACGTGGCACTCATGCACTGATCACGTGGCTGATCATACACTGATCACGTGACTGATCATGCACTGATCACGTGGCTATCATGCACTGATCACGTGGCTGTCATGCAATGATCACGTAGCTACCATATACTGATCACGTGACTGATCATGCACTGATCACGTAAATGATCATGCACTGATCACGTGACTGATCATGCACTGATCACGTGACTGATCATGCACTGATCACGTGGCTATCATGCACTGCTCACGTGGCTGATCATGCAATGATCACGTAGCAACCATGTACTGGTCACGTGACTGATCATGCACTGATCACGTAATTGATCATGCACTGATCACGTGACTCATCATGCACTGATCACGTGGCTGATCACACACGTATCACGTGACTGATCATGCACTGATCACGTGGCTATCATGCACTGATCACGTGGCTACCATGCACTGATCACGTGGATAACATGCACTGTTCACGTGGCTGATCACACACGTATCACATGACTGATCATGCACTGATCACGTGGCTGATCATGCACTGATCACGTGGCTGATCATGCACTGATCACGTGGCTGATCATGCACTGATCACGTAACTGATCATGCACTGATCACGTGGCTATCATGCACTGATCACGTGGCTGATCATGCACTGATCACGTGGATGACACACACTGATCACGTGACTGATCATGCACTGATCACGTGGCACTCATGCACTGATCACGTGGCTGATCATGCACTGATCACGTGACTGATCATGCACTGATCACGTGGCTATCATGCACTGATCACGTGGCTGTCATGCACTGATCACGTGGCTATCATGCACTGATCACGTGACTGATCATGCACTGATCACGTGGCTGATCATGCACTGATCACGTGACTGATCATGCACTGATCACGTGACTGATCATGCACTGATCACGTGGCTATCATGCACTGCTCACGTGGCTGATCATGCAATGATCACGTAGCTACCATGTACTGGTCACGTGACTGATCATGCACTGATCACGTAATTGATCATGCACTGATCACGTGACTGATCATGCACTGATCACGTGGCTGATCACACACTGATCACGTGACTGATCATGCACTGATCACGTGGCTATCATGCACTGATCACGTGGCTGATCATGCACTGATCACGTGCTATCATGCACTGATCACGTGACTGATCATGCACTGATCACGTGACTGATCATGCACTGATCACGTGGCTGATCATGCACTGATACCTTGACTGAGCATGGACTGATCACATGACTATCATGTAGTGATCACGTGACTTAATGGCGCTGATCATGTGACTGATCATGCGCTGATCATGTTTGCTATCATACACTGATCATGTGCCTCTGGAGGCAATAAACAAAGAGCTGAGTAGGCACGAATCATCAGTCAGCAGGCAATAATCATGGAACTCAGCTGTGAGGAATCATGCTGCTCAGTTGGCAATAATCAAGCAGCTGAGCAGGCAGGAATTACGCAGCACAGGTGGCAATTGTCAAGCAGATGACAGGCAGGAATCGTGCAGCTCAGGTGGCAATTGTCAAGCAGATGAGCAGACAGTAATCACGCAGCTCAGCAGGCCCTGATCACGTGACTGAGCATGCACTTTCACGTGGCTGATCATACACTTATCACGTGATTGATCATGCACTGATCACTTGGATATCATGCACTGATCACGTGGCTGATCATGCACTGTTCACGTGTCTGACCATGCACTGATCACGTGGCTGATCATACACTGTTCACGTGTCTGACCATGCACTGATCACGTGGCTATCATGCACTGATCACGTGACTGATCATGAACTGATTACGTGACTGATCATGCACTGATGAGTTCGCAATCATGCACTGATTACTTGGCTGATCATACACTGATCATCTGGCTATCGTGCACTCATTACCTGGCTATCGTTCAGTGATCATGTGGTTGATCATACACTGATCACGAGACTGATCTTGCAGTGATCACGTCTGTATCATGCACTGGTCACCTGACTGCCCATGCACTGATCACATGGATAAACATACACTGATCATGTGACAGATCATGCAGTGATCACGCGGCTATCATGCACTGCTCACGTGGCTGATCATGCAATGATCACGTAGCTACCATGTACTGGTCACGTGAGTGATCATGCACTGATAACGTAATTGATCATACACTGATCAGGTGACTTATCAGGCACTGTTCACGTGACTGATCATGCACTGATCTGTTTGCTATCATGCACGGTTCACATGGCTGATCATGCAATGATCACGTAGCTACCATGTACTGGTCACGTGACTATCATGCACTGATCACGTAATTGATCATGCACTGATCACGTGGCTGATCATACACTGATCACGTGACTGATCATGCACTGATCACGTGGCTGATCATGCAATGATCACGTAGCTACCATGTACTGGTCACGTGACTGATCATGCACTGATCACGTAATTGATCATGCACTGATCACGTGGCTGATCATGCACTGATCACGTGACTGATCATGCATACACCACGTGGCTATCATGCACTGCTCACGTAGCTGGTAATGCAATGATCACGTAGTTACCATATACTGGTCACGTGACTGATCATGCACAGATTACGTAAATGATCATGCACTGTTCCCATGAATGATCATGTACTGATCACGTGATTGCGCATGCACTGATCACGTAATTGTATGCACTGCTCACGTGGCTATCATGCACTGATGACGTGGCTGATCATGCACTGATCACGTAGCTATCTTGCACTGATCACTTGGCTGATCATGCACTCATCACGGGACTGATCGTGCACTGATCACAGCGCTATCATGCATTGTCTACATGACTCCACATGCACTGATCTCGTGGATGATCATGCACTGTTCACTTGACTGACCATGCACTGATCACGTGAATGATCATGCACTGATCACGTGGTTGATCATGCACTGAGCACGTAATTGATCATGCACTGATCATTTGGCTGATCATGCACTGATCACGAGGCTGATCATGCACTGATCACGTGGCTATCATGCACTGCTCACGCGGCTGTTCTTGCAATGATCACGTAGCTACCATGTACTGGTCACGTGAGTGATCATGCACTGATCATGTAATTGATCATGCACTGATCAGTTGACTTATCATGCACTGTTCACGTGAGTGATCATGCACTGATCACGTGATTGATCATGCACTGATCTCGTGGCTATCATGCACGGCTCATGTGGCTGATTATGCAATGATCACCTAGCTACCATATACTGGTCACGTGACTCATCATGCACTGATCATGTAATTGATCATGCACTGATCATGTGGCTGATCATGCACTGATTACGTGGCTGATCATCCACTGATCACGTGACTGATCATGCACTGATCACGTGACTGATCATGCACTGATCACGTGGCTATCATGCACTTATCACTTGGCTGGTCATACACTGATCACGTGCCTGGTCATGCACAGATTACATGACTGATCATGCAGTGAACACGTGGCTATCATGCACTGATCACGTGGCTATCATGCACTACTCACCTGGCTGATCATGCAATGATCATGTAGCTACCATGTACCAGTCAGGTGACTGATCATACACCCACCAGGTGACGGATCATGCACTGATCACGTGGCTGATCATGCACTGATACCGTGACTGAGCATGGACTGATCACATGACTATCATGTAGTGATCACGTGACTTAATGGCTCTGATCATGTGACTGATCATGCGCTGATCATGTTTGCTATCATACACTGATCATGTGCCTCTGGAGGCAATAAACAAAGAACTGAGTAGGCACGAATCAAAGAGTCAGCAGGCAATAATCATGGAACTCAGGTGTGAGGAATCATGCTGCTCAGCTGGCAATAATCAAGTAGATGAGCAGGCAGGAATTACGCAGCACAGGTGGCAATTGTCAAGGAATTGACAGGCAGGAATCGTGCAGCTCAGCTGGAAATTGTCAAGCAGATGAGCAGACAGTAATCATGCAGCTCAGCAGGCCCTGATTACGTGACTGAGCATGCAGTGTTCACATGGCTGATCACACACGTATCATGTGACTGATCATGCACTGATCATGTGACTGATCATGCACTGATCACGTAGCTATCTTGCACTGATCACTTCGCTGATCATACACTCATCACGGGACTGATCGTGCACTGATCACGGCGCTATCATGCATTGACTACATGACTCCACATGCACTGATCACGTGGATGATCATACACTGATCACGTGGCTATCATGCACTGAATACATGGCTGAACATGCACTGTTCACGTGACTGATCACACACCTGTCACGTGACATATCATGCACTGATCACGTGGCACTCATGCACTGATCACGTGGCTAATCATACTCTGATCACGTAACTCATTATGCACACATCACGTGGCTATCAGGCACTGCTCACGTGGTTCGTCATGGAATGATCACGAAGCTACCATATACTGGTCACGTGACTGATCATGCACAGATCACATAAATGATCATGCACTGTTCACGTGACTGATCATGTACTGATAACGTGACTGATAATGCACTGATCACGTGGCTATCATGCTCTGCTCACGTGGCTGATCAAGCAACGATCACGTAGCAACCATGTACTGGTCTCGTGACTGATCATGCACTGATCACGTAATTGATCCTGCACTGATCACGTGGCTCATCACGCACTGATCCGGTTGCTGATCACACACGTATCACGTGACTGATCATGTACAGATCACGTGACTAATCATGAAGTGATCACGTGGCTATCCTGCACTGATCACGTGGATATCATGCACTGATCACGTTACTGATCACACACGTATCACGTGACTGATCATGCACTGATCACGTGGCTATCATGCACTGATCACGTGGCTATAATGCACTGATATCATGCACTGGTCACGTGGCTTATCACACACTTATCACGTGACTGATCATGCACTGATCCCGTGGCTATCATGCATTAATCACGTGGCTATCATTCACTGATCACGTGGATATCATGCACTGATCACGTGGCTGATCACACACGTATCACATGACTGATCATGCACTGATCACGTGGCTATCATGCACAGATCACGTGGCTGATCATGCAATGATCACGTAGCTACCATGTACTGGTCACGTGACTGTTCATGCACTGATCACGTGGCTGATCATGCACTGATCACGTGGCTTATCATGCACTGATCACGTGGCTCTCATGCACTGCTCACCTGGCTGAATATGCAATGATCACGCAGCTACAATGTACTGGTCACATGACTGATCATGCACTGATCACGTAATTGATCATGCACTGATCACCTGGCTTATCATGCATTATGTGATTCATCATGTGCTGATCATGTTTGGTGTCATACACTGATCATGTGCCTCTGGAGGCAATGAACAAAGAGCTGAGTAGGCAGGAATCAGTAGGCAATAATCATGGAACTCAGCTCTGAGAAATCATGCTGCTCAGCTGGCAATAATCAAGTAGATGAGCAGGCAGGAATTATGCAGCACAGATGGCAATTGTCAAGGAGATGACAGGCAGGAATCGTACAGCTCAGCTGGCAATTGTCAAGCAGATGAGCAGACAGTAATCACGAAGCTCAACAGGCCCTGATCACATGACTGAGCATGCACTGTTCACGTCGCTGATCACACACCTATCACGTGAATGATCATGCACTGATCACGTGGCTCTCATGCACAGATCACGTGATTCTGCATTCACTGATCACGTAATTGTATGCACTGCTCACGTGGCTATCATGCACTGATGACGTGGCTGATCATGCACTGATCATGTGACTGATCATGCACTGATCACGTAGCTATCTTGCACTGGTCACTTGGCTGATCAGACACTCATCATGGGACTGATTGTGCACTGATTGCGGTGCTATAATGCATTGACTACATGGCTCCACATGCACTGATCACGTGCATGATCATGCAATGATCACGTGGCTATCATGCACTGATCATTTGGCTGGTCATACACTGATCAGGTGCCTGGTCATGCACTGATCATGTGCCTGATCATGCACTGATCACGTGACTGATCATGCACTGATCACGTGTCTATCATGCACTGATCACGTGGCTATCATGCACAGATCACGTGGCTGATCATGCAATGATCACGTAGCTACCATGTACTGGTCACGTGACTGATCATGCACTGATCACGTGGCTGATCATGCACTGATCACGTGCCTGATCATGCACTGATCACGTGGCTGATCATGAACTGATCACATGGCTATCATGCACTGCTCACGTGGCTGATCATGCAATGATCACACAGCTACCATGTACTGGTCACATGACTGATCATGCACTGATCACGTACTTGATCATGCACTGATCACCTGGCTTATCATGCATTGATCATGTGACTCATCATGTGCTGATCATGTTTGGTGTCATACACTGATCATGTGCCTCTGGAGGCAATGAACACAGAGCTGAGTAGGCAGGAATCATTCAGCAGGCAATAATCTTGGAACTCAGCTCTGAGAAATCATGCTGCTCAGCTGGCAATAATCAAGTAGATGAGCAGGCAGGAATTACGCAGCACAGGTGGCAAATGTCAAGGAGATGACAGGCAGGAATCGTGCAGCTCAGCTGGCAATTGTCAAGCAGATGAGCAGACAGTAATCACGCAGCTCAGCAGGCCCTGATCACGTGACTGAGCATGCACTGTTCACTTGGATGATCACACACCTATCACGTGACTGATCATGCACTTATCACGTGGCTCTCATGCACTCATCACGTGATTGCACATGCACTGATCACATAATTGTATGCACTGATCACGTGGCTATCATGAACTGATGACGTGGCTGATCATGCACTGATCATGTGACTGATCATGCACTGATCACGTAGCTATCTTGCACTGATCACTTGGCTGCTCATGCACTGATCACGTGACTGCACATGCACTGATCACGTGACTTATCATGCACTGATCACGTAGCTATCTTGCACTAATCACTTGGCTGATCATACACTCATCACGGGATTGATCGTGCACTGATTACGGCGCTATCATGCATTGACTATATGACTCCACATGCACTGATCACGTGGATGATCATGCACTGATCACGTGACTGACCATGCACTGATCACGTGACTGATTATGCACTGATTACATGGCTGATCATGCACTGATCACGTGGCTATCATGCACTGATCACGAGACTGATCATGCAATGATCACGTAGCTACCATGTACTGGTCAGGTGACTGATCATGCACTGATCACATAAATGATCATGCACTGGTCATGTGGCTGATCATGCATTGATCACGTGACTGATCATGCACTGATCACGTGACTGATCATGCCCTGATCACGTGACTTATCATGCACTGATCACGTGGCTATCATGCACTGATACCGTGACTGACTGAGCATGGACTGATCACATGACTATCATGTAGTGATCACGTACTTAATGGCGCTGATAATGTGACTGATCATGCGCTGATCATGTTTGCTATCATACACTGATCATGTGCCTCTGGAGGAAATAAACACAGAACTGAGTAGGCACGAATCAAACAGTCAGCAGGCAATAATCATGGAACTCAGCTGTGAGAAATCATGCTGCTCAGCTGGCAATAATCAAGCAGCTGAGCAGGCAGGAATTACGCAGCACAGCGGGAAATTGTCAAGCAGATGACAGGCAGGAATCGTGCAGCTCAGCTGGCAATTGTCAAGCAGATGAGCAGACAGGAATCACGAAGCTCAGCAGGCCCTGATCATGTGACTGAGCATGCACTGTTCACGTGGCTGATCATACACTGATCACGTGATTGATCATGCACTGATCACTTGGATATCATGCACTGATCACGTGGCTGATCATACACTGATCACATGACTGCCCATGCACTGATCACGTGGATGATCATATGCTGATCATGTGACAGATCATGCAGGGATTACGTGGCGATCATGCACTGATCAAGTGGCTGATCATACTCTGCTCACGAAACTGATCATGCACTGATCACATGGCTATCATCCACTGCTCACGTGGCTGATCATGCAGTGATTACTTAGCTACCGTGTACTGGTCACCTGAGTGATCATGCACTGATCACGTAATTGATCATGCACTGATCATGTGGCGGTCATGCACTGATCACGTGGCTGATCATACACTGGTCACGTGACTGATCATGCACTGATCACGTGACTGATCATGCACTGATCACGGGACTGATTATGCACTGATCACTTGGCTGGTCATACACTGATCACGTGCTGGGTCATGAACTGATCCGTGGCTGATCATGCACTGATCACTTGGCTGGTCATACACTGATCACGTGACTGATCATGCACTGATACCGTGGCTGATCAAGCACTGATCACGTGGCTATAATGCACTTCTCACGTGGCTGATCATGCAATGATCACGCAGCTACCCTGTACTGGTCACATGACTGATATTGCACTGATCACGTGACTGATCATGCACAGATCACGAAAATGATCATGGACTGTTCACGTGACTGATCATGTACTGATCACGTGACTGATCATGCACTGATCACCTGACTCATCATGCACTTATCACGTGGCTGATCATGCAATGATCACGTAGCAACCATGTACTGGTCACGTGACTGATCATGCACTGATCACGTAATTAATCCTGCACTGATCACCTGACTCATCATGCACTGATCACGTGACTGATCATGAACTGATCACGTGGCTATCATGCACTGATCTCGTGGCTATCATGCACTGATCACGTGGCTGAACATGCAATGATCTCATAGCTACCATGTACTGGTCACCTGACTGATCTTGCACTGATCACGTAATTGATCATGCACTGATCAGGTGGCTGATCAAGCACTGATCACGTGACTACCATGCACTGCTAACCTGGCTGATCATGCAATGATCACGCAGATATCCATGTAGTGGTCACGTGACTGATCATGCACTGATCATGTGTCTGATCATGCACTGATCACGTGACTGATCATGCACTGATCACGTGGCTATCATGCACTGATCACTTGGCTGGTCATACACTGATCACGCAGCTAACATGTTCTGGTCACGTGACTCATCATGCACTGATGACGTAATTGATCATGCACTGATCAAGTGGCTATCATGCACTGATCACAGGGCTGGTCATACACTGATCACGTGACTGGTCATGCACAGATTACATGACTGATCATGCACTGATCACCTTACTGATCATGCACTGATCACGTGGCTATCATGCACTACTCACGTGGCTGATCATGCAATGATCATGTAGCTACCATACTGGTCACGTGACTGATCATACACCCATCAGGTGACTGATCGTGAACTGATCACGTGGCTATCATGCACTATTCACGTGGCTGATCATACACTGATCACCTGCCTGCTCATGCACAGCTCACGTGACTAATCATGAACTGATCACGTAGCTATCATGCACTGATCACCTGGTTGATCATGCACTGATCACGTGGCTATCATGCACCGGTCACGTGGCTGATCATGCACTGATACCGTGACTGATCATGGACTGATCACGTGACTATCATGTAGTGATCACGTGACTTAATGGCGCTGATCACGTGACTGATCATGCGATGATCATGTTTGCTATCATACACTGATCATGTGCCTCTGAAGGCATAAACAAAGAGCTGAGTAGGCACGAATCAAACAGTCAGCAGGCAAAAATCATGGAACTCAGCTGTGAGGAATCATGCTGCTCAGCTGGCAATAATCAAGCAGCTGAGCAGGCAGGAATTACGCAGCACAGCTGGCAATTCTCAAGCAGATGACAGGCCGGAATCGTGCAGCTCAGCTGGCAATTGTCAAGCAGATGAGCAGACAGTAATCACGCAGCTCAGCAGGCCCTGATCACGAGACTGAGCATGCACTGCTCACGTGGCTGATCATGCACTGATCACGTGATTGACCATGCACTGATCACTAGGATATCATGCACTGATCACGTGGCTGATCATGCACTGATCACGTGGCTGAACATGCACTGTTCACATGGCTGATCATGTACTGATCACGTGGCTGGTCATGCACTGATCACGTGGCTGACCATCTCTGCTCACATAACTGATCATGCACAGATCACGTAAATGATCATGCACTCTTCACGTGACTGATCATGTACTGATCACGTGACTGGTCATGCACTGATCACTTGGCTATCATGCCCTGCTCACGTGGCTGATCATGCAATATTCACGCAGCTACCATGTACTGGTCACGTGACTGATCATTCACTGATCACGTAATTGATCATGCACTGATCAGCTGACTTATCATGCACTGTTCACGTGACTGATCATGCGCTGATCACGTGACTGATCATGCACTGATCTCGTGGCTATCATGCACGGCTCACATGGCTGATCATGCAATGATCACGTAGCTACCATGTACTGGTCACGTGAGTGATCATGCACTGATCTCGTAGTTGATCACGCACTGATCAGGTGACTTATCATGCACTGTTCACGTGACTGATTATGCACTGATCTCGTGGCTATCATGCACGGCTCACGTGGGTGATCATGCAATGATCACGTAGCTACCATGTACTGGTCACGTGACAGATCATGCACTGATCACGTAGTTGATCATGCACTGATCACGTGGCTGATCATGCACTGATCACATGACTGATCATGCACTGATCACGTGGCTGATCATGCACTGATCACTTGGCTATCATGCACGGCTCACGTGGGTGATCATGCAATGTTCACGTAGCAATCATGTACTGGTCACCTGACTGATCATGCACTGATCACGTAATTGATCCTGCACTGATCACGTGGCTCATCATGCACTGATCACGTGACTGTTCACGCACTGATCACGTGACTGATCATGCACTTATCACTTGGCTATAATGCCCTGATTACATGGCTGATCATACACTTTTCACGTGCCTGGTCATGCACAGATCACGTGACTAATCATGAACTGATCACGTGGCTATAATTCACTGATTACGTGGATATCAGGCACTGATTACGTGCCTGTCAGGCACAGATCACGTGACTAATCATGAACTGATCACGTAGGTATCATGCACTGATCACGTGGCTGATCATGCACTGATCACGTGACTGATCATGTACTGATCACGTGGCTGATCATGCACTGATCACGTGGCTATCATGCACTGCTCACGTGGCTGATCATGCAAAGATCACGCAGCTACCATGTACTGGTCAAATGACTGATCATGCACTGATCACGTAACTGATCATGCACTGATCACCTGGCTTATCATGCATTGATCATGTGACTCATCATGCGCTGATCATGTTTGCTATCATACACTGATCATGTGCCTCTGAAGGCAATGAACAAAGAGCTGAGTAGGCACGAAACAGTCAGCAGGCAATAATCATGGAACTCAGCTCTGAGAAATCATGCTGATCAGCTGGCAATAATCAAGTAGATGACCAGGCAGGAATTACGCAGCACAGGTGGCAATTGTCAAGGAGATGACAGGCAGGATTAGTACAGCTCAGCTGGCAATTGTCAAGCAGATGAGCAGACAGTAATCATGAAGCTCAGCAGGCCCTGATCACATGACTGAGCATGCACTGTTCACGTCGCAGATCACACACCTATCACATGAATGATCATGCACTGATCATGGGGTTCTCATGCACAGATCACGTGATTGCGCATGCACTGATCATGTAATTGTATGCACTGCTCACGTGGGTGATCATGCACTGATGACGTGGCTGATCATGCACTGATCATGTGACTGATCATGAAATGATCACGTAGCTATCTTGCACTGTTCACTTGGCTGATCATACACTCATCACGGGACTGATCGTGCACTGATGGCGGCGCTATCATGCATTGAATACGTGACTCCACATGCACTGATCACGTGGATGATCATGCACTGATCACGTGGCTATCATGCAGTGATCATTTGGCTGTTCATAAACTGATCATATGCCTGGTCATGCACTTATCATGTGGCTGATCATGCACTGATCACGTGACTGATCATGCACTGATCACGTGGCTATCATGCACTGATCACGTGGCTATCATGAACAGATCAGGTGGCTGATCATGCAATGATCACGTAGCTACCATGTACTGGTCACTTGACTGATCATGTACTGATCACGTGGCTGATCATGCACTGATCACGTGACTGATCATGCACTGATCACGTGGCTGATCACACACGTATCACATGACTGATCATGCACTGATCACGTGGCTATCATGCACAGATCACGTGGCTGATCATGCAATGATCACGTAGCTACCATGTACTGGTCACGTGACTGTTCATGCACTGATCACGTGGCTGATCATGCACTGATCACGTGGCTTATCATGCACTGATCACGTGGCTCTCATGCACTGCTCACCTGGCTGAATATGCAATGATCACGCAGCTACAATGTACTGGTCACATGACTGATCATGCACTGATCACGTAATTGATCATGCACTGATCACCTGGCTTATCATGCATTATGTGATTCATCATGTGCTGATCATGTTTGGTGTCATACACTGATCATGTGCCTCTGGAGGCAATGAACAAAGAGCTGAGTAGGCAGGAATCAGTAGGCAATAATCATGGAACTCAGCTCTGAGAAATCATGCTGCTCAGCTGGCAATAATCAAGTAGATGAGCAGGCAGGAATTATGCAGCACAGATGGCAATTGTCAAGGAGATGACAGGCAGGAATCGTACAGCTCAGCTGGCAATTGTCAAGCAGATGAGCAGACAGTAATCACGAAGCTCAACAGGCCCTGATCACATGACTGAGCATGCACTGTTCACGTCGCTGATCACACACCTATCACGTGAATGATCATGCACTGATCACGTGGCTCTCATGCACAGATCACGTGATTCTGCATTCACTGATCACGTAATTGTATGCACTGCTCACGTGGCTATCATGCACTGATGACGTGGCTGATCATGCACTGATCATGTGACTGATCATGCACTGATCACGTAGCTATCTTGCACTGGTCACTTGGCTGATCAGACACTCATCATGGGACTGATTGTGCACTGATTGCGGTGCTATAATGCATTGACTACATGGCTCCACATGCACTGATCACGTGCATGATCATGCAATGATCACGTGGCTATCATGCACTGATCATTTGGCTGGTCATACACTGATCAGGTGCCTGGTCATGCACTGATCATGTGCCTGATCATGCACTGATCACGTGACTGATCATGCACTGATCACGTGTCTATCATGCACTGATCACGTGGCTATCATGCACAGATCACGTGGCTGATCATGCAATGATCACGTAGCTACCATGTACTGGTCACGTGACTGATCATGCACTGATCACGTGGCTGATCATGCACTGATCACGTGCCTGATCATGCACTGATCACGTGGCTGATCATGAACTGATCACATGGCTATCATGCACTGCTCACGTGGCTGATCATGCAATGATCACACAGCTACCATGTACTGGTCACATGACTGATCATGCACTGATCACGTACTTGATCATGCACTGATCACCTGGCTTATCATGCATTGATCATGTGACTCATCATGTGCTGATCATGTTTGGTGTCATACACTGATCATGTGCCTCTGGAGGCAATGAACACAGAGCTGAGTAGGCAGGAATCATTCAGCAGGCAATAATCTTGGAACTCAGCTCTGAGAAATCATGCTGCTCAGCTGGCAATAATCAAGTAGATGAGCAGGCAGTAATTACGCAGCACAGGTGGCAAATGTCAAGGAGATGACAGGCAGGAATCGTGCAGCTCAGCTGGCAATTGTCAAGCAGATGAGCAGACAGTAATCACGCAGCTCAGCAGGCCCTGATCACGTGACTGAGCATGCACTGTTCACTTGGATGATCACACACCTATCACGTGACTGATCATGCACTTATCACGTGGCTCTCATGCACTCATCACGTGATTGCACATGCACTGATCACATAATTGTATGCACTGATCACGTGGCTATCATGAACTGATGACGTGGCTGATCATGCACTGATCATGTGACTGATCATGCACTGATCACGTAGCTATCTTGCACTGATCACTTGGCTGCTCATGCACTGATCACGTGACTGCACATGCACTGATCACGTGACTTATCATGCACTGATCACGTAGCTATCTTGCACTAATCACTTGGCTGATCATACACTCATCACGGGATTGATCGTGCACTGATTACGGCGCTATCATGCATTGACTATATGACTCCACATGCACTGATCACGTGGATGATCATGCACTGATCACGTGACTGACCATGCACTGATCACGTGACTGATTATGCACTGATTACATGGCTGATCATGCACTGATCACGTGGCTATCATGCACTGATCACGAGACTGATCATGCAATGATCACGTAGCTACCATGTACTGGTCAGGTGACTGATCATGCACTGATCACATAAATGATCATGCACTGGTCATGTGGCTGATCATGCATTGATCACGTGACTGATCATGCACTGATCACGTGACTGATCATGCCCTGATCACGTGACTTATCATGCACTGATCACGTGGCTATCATGCACTGATACCGTGACTGACTGAGCATGGACTGATCACATGACTATCATGTAGTGATCACGTGACTTAATGGCGCTGATAATGTGACTGATCATGCGCTGATCATGTTTGCTATCATACACTGATCATGTGCCTCTGGAGGAAATAAACACAGAACTGAGTAGGCACGAATCAAACAGTCAGCAGGCAATAATCATGGAACTCAGCTGTGAGAAATCATGCTGCTCAGCTGGCAATAATCAAGCAGCTGAGCAGGCAGGAATTACGCAGCACAGCGGGAAATTGTCAAGCAGATGACAGGCAGGAATCGTGCAGCTCAGCTGGCAATTGTCAAGCAGATGAGCAGACAGGAATCACGAAGCTCAGCAGGCCCTGATCATGTGACTGAGCATGCACTGTTCACGTGGCTGATCATACACTGATCACGTGATTGATCATGCACTGATCACTTGGATATCATGCACTGATCACGTGGCTGATCATACACTGATCACATGACTGCCCATGCACTGATCACGTGGATGATCATATGCTGATCATGTGACAGATCATGCAGGGATTACGTGGCGATCATGCACTGATCAAGTGGCTGATCATACTCTGCTCACGAAACTGATCATGCACTGATCACATGGCTATCATCCACTGCTCACGTGGCTGATCATGCAGTGATTACTTAGCTACCGTGTACTGGTCACCTGAGTGATCATGCACTGATCACGTAATTGATCATGCACTGATCATGTGGCGGTCATGCACTGATCACGTGGCTGATCATACACTGGTCACGTGACTGATCATGCACTGATCACGTGACTGATCATGCACTGATCACGGGACTGATTATGCACTTATCACTTGGCTGGTCATACACTGATCACGTGCTGGGTCATGAACTGATCCGTGGCTGATCATGCACTGATCACTTGGCTGGTCATACACTGATCACGTGACTGATCATGCACTGATACCGTGGCTGATCAAGCACTGATCACGTGGCTATAATGCACTTCTCACGTGGCTGATCATGCAATGATCACGCAGCTACCCTGTACTGGTCACATGACTGATATTGCACTGATCACGTGACTGATCATGCACAGATCACGAAAATGATCATGGACTGTTCACGTGACTGATCATGTACTGATCACGTGACTGATCATGCACTGATCACCTGACTCATCATGCACTTATCACGTGGCTGATCATGCAATGATCACGTAGCAACCATGTACTGGTCACGTGACTGATCATGCACTGATCACGTAATTAATCCTGCACTGATCACCTGACTCATCATGCACTGATCACGTGACTGATCATGAACTGATCACGTGGCTATCATGCACTGATCTCGTGGCTATCATGCACTGATCACGTGGCTGAACATGCAATGATCTCATAGCTACCATGTACTGGTCACCTGACTGATCTTGCACTGATCACGTAATTGATCATGCACTGATCAGGTGGCTGATCAAGCACTGATCACGTGACTACCATGCACTGCTAACCTGGCTGATCATGCAATGATCACGCAGATATCCATGTAGTGGTCACGTGACTGATCATGCACTGATCATGTGTCTGATCATGCACTGATCACGTGACTGATCATGCACTGATCACGTGGCTATCATGCACTGATCACTTGGCTGGTCATACACTGATCACGCAGCTAACATGTTCTGGTCACGTGACTCATCATGCACTGATGACGTAATTGATCATGCACTGATCAAGTGGCTATCATGCACTGATCACAGGGCTGGTCATACACTGATCACGTGCCTGGTCATGCACAGATTACATGACTGATCATGCACTGATCACCTTACTGATCATGCACTGATCACGTGGCTATCATGCACTACTCACGTGGCTGATCATGCAATGATCATGTAGCTACCATGTACTGGTCACGTGACTGATCATACACCCATCAGGTGACTGATCGTGAACTGATCACGTGGCTATCATGCACTATTCACGTGGCTGATCATACACTGATCACCTGCCTGCTCATGCACAGCTCACGTGACTAATCATGAACTGATCACGTAGCTATCATGCACTGATCACCTGGTTGATCATGCACTGATCACGTGGCTATCATGCACCGGTCACGTGGCTGATCATGCACTGATACCGTGACTGAGCATGGACTGATCACATGACTATCATGTAGTGATCACGTGACTTAATGGCGCTGATCATGTGACTGATCATGCGATGATCATGTTTGCTATCATACACTGATCATGTGCCTCTGAAGGCAATAAACAAAGAGCTGAGTAGGCACGAATCAAACAGTCAGCAGGCAAAAATCATGGAACTCAGCTGTGAGGAATCATGCTGCTCAGCTGGCAATAATCAAGCAGCTGAGCAGGCAGGAATTACGCAGCACAGCTGGCAATTCTCAAGCAGATGACAGGCCGGAATCGTGCAGCTCAGCTGGCAATTGTCAAGCAGATGAGCAGACAGTAATCACGCAGCTCAGCAGGCCCTGATCACGTGACTGAGCATGCACTGCTCACGTGGCTGATCATACACTGATCACGTGATTGACCATGCACTGATCACTAGGATATCATGCACTGATCACGTGGCTATCATGCACTGATCACGTGGCTGAACATGCACTGTTCACATGGCTGATCATGTACTGATCACGTGACTGGTCATGCACTGATCACGTGGCTGATCATCTCTGCTCACATAACTGATCATGCACAGATCACGTAAATGATCATGCACTCTTCACGTGACTGATCATGTACTGATCACGTGACTGGTCATGCACTGATCACTTGGCTATCATGCCCTGCTCACGTGGCTGAACATGCAATATTCACGCAGCTACCATGTACTGGTCACGTGACTGATCATTCACTGATCACGTAATTGATCATGCACTGATCAGCTGACTTATCATGCACTGTTCACGTGACTGATCATGCGCTGATCACGTGACTGATCATGCACTGATCTCGTGGCTATCATGCACGGCTCACATGGCTGATCATGCAATGATCACGTAGCTACCATGTACTGGTCACGTGAGTGATCATGCACTGATCTCGTAGTTGATCACGCACTGATCAGCTGACTTATCATGCACTGTTCACGTGACTGATTATGCACTGATCTCGTGGCTATCATGCACGGCTCACGTGGGTGATCATGCAATGATCACGTAGCTACCATGTACTGGTCACGTGACAGATCATGCACTGATCACGTAATTGATCATGCACTGATCACGTGGCTGATCATGCACTGATCACATGACTGATCATGCACTGATCACGTGGCTGATCATGCACTGATCACTTGGCTATCATGCACGGCTCACGTGGGTGATCATGCAATGTTCACGTAGCAATCATGTACTGGTCACCTGACTGATCATGCACTGATCACGTAATTGATCCTGCACTGATCACGTGGCTCATCATGCACTGATCACGTGACTGTTCACGCACTGATCACTTGACTGATCATGCACTTATCACTTGGCTATAATGCCCTGATTACATGGCTGATCATACACTTTTCACGTGCCTGGTCATGCACAGATCACGTGACTAATCATGAACTGATCACGTGGCTATAATTCACTGATTACGTGGATATCAGGCACTGATTACGTGCCTGTCAGGCACAGATCACGTGACTAATCATGAACTGATCACGTAGGTATCATGCACTGATCACGTGGCTGATCATGCACTGATCACGTGACTGATCATGTACTGATCACGTGGCTGATCATGCACTGATCACGTGGCTATCATGCACTGCTCACGTGGCTGATCATGCAAAGATCACGCAGCTACCATGTACTGGTCAAATGACTGATCATGCACTGATCACGTAATTGATCATGCACTGATCACCTGGCTTATCATGCATTGATCATGTGACTCATCATGTGCTGATCATGTTTGCTGTCATACACTGATCATGTCCCTCTGAAGGCAATGAACAAAGAGCTGAGTAGGCAGGAAACAGTCAGCAGGCAATAATCATGGAACTCAGCTCTGAGAAATCATGCTGATCAGCTGGCAATAATCAAGTAGATGACCAGGCAGGAATTATGCAGCACAGGTGGCAATTGTCAAGGAGATGACAGGCAGGATTAGTACAGCTCAGCTGGCAATTGTCAAGCAGATGAGCAGACAGTAATCATGAAGCTCAGCAGGCCCTGATCACATGACTGAGCATGCACTGTTCACGTCGCAGATCACACACCTATCACATGAATGATCATGCACTGATCATGGGGTTCTCATGCACAGATCACGTGATTGCGCATGCACTGATCATGTAATTGTATGCACTGCTCACGTGGGTGTCATGCACTGATGACGTGGCTGATCATGCACTGATCATGTGACTGATCATGAAATGATCACGTAGCTATCTTGCACTGTTCACTTGGCTGATCATACACTCATCACGGGACTGATCGTGCACTGATGGCGGCGCTATCATGCATTGAATACATGACTCCACATGCACTGATCACGTGGATGATCATGCACTGATCACGTGGCTATCATGCAGTGATCATTTGGCTGTTCATAAACTGATCATATGCCTGGTCATGCACTTATCATGTGGCTGATCATGCACTGATCACGTGACTGATCATGCACTGATCACGTGGCTATCATGCACTGATCACGTGGCTATCATGAACAGATCAGGTGGCTGATCATGCAATGATCACGTAGCTACCATGTACTGGTCACTTGACTGATCATGTACTGATCACGTGGCTGATCATGCACTGATCACGTGACTGATCATGCACTGATCACGTGGATGATCATGAACTGATCACGTAGCTATCATGCACTGATCACCTGGCTGATCATGCACTGATCACGTGGCTGATCATGCACTGATACCGTGACTGAGCATGGACTGATCACATGACTATCATGTAGTGATCACGTGACTTAATGGCGCTGACCATGTGACTGATCATGCGCTGATCATGTTTGCTATCATACACTGATCATGTGCCTCTGGAGGCAATGAACAAAGAGCTGAGTAGGCAGGAATCAGCCAGCAGGCTATAATCATGGGACTCAGCTGTGAGGAATCATGCTGCTCAGCTGGGAATAATCAAGCAGCTGAGCAGGCAGGAATTATGCAGCACAGCTGGCAAAAGTCAAGCAGATGACAGGCAGGAATCCTGCAGCTCAGCTGGCAATTGTCAAGCAAATGAGCAGACAGTAATCACGCAGCTCAGATGGCAATTGTCATGCAGATGAGCCGGCAGGAATCACGCAGCTCAGCAGGCCCTGATCACGTGACTCTGCAGGCACTGATCACGTGGCTGATCAAGTACAGATCACGTGACCGAGCATGCACTGATCACGTGGCTATCACGCACGGATGATGTGACTGCGCATGCACTGATGACGTGGCTGATCAGGCACTGATCACATGGCTCATCATGCACTGATCACGTGTTTATCAGGCAATGATCAGTGGCTGACAGTCGCTGATCAAGGGACTGTGCACGCACTGATCACGTGGCTATCATGCACTGATCACGTGACTGCGCATGCACTGATGACGTGGCTGTTCGGGCACTGATCACGTGTTTATCAGGCAGTGATCAGTGACTGACAGGCCCTGATCATGGGACTGTGCACGCACTGATCAGGTGGCTGATCAGGAACTGACCACCTGACCTCGCATGCAGTGATCACGTGGCTGGTCGTTCACTGATTACGTGTTTATCATACGGTGATCACGTGACTGACAGGCGCTGATCACGTGACTGTGCCGTCAGTGATCACGTGGCTGAGCAGGCACTGATATCGTGACTGAGCATGCACTGATCATGTGCCGGGAGCCGGGGAGGCATTCCACTCTGGACAAAGGTCATGAGGAAGGAGGCTCGGCAAACGCAAACGCGGGATCGAGCCTCAGGAGTCCACCCGGATATTCTCGAGCATCTCCCACCCAAAAAAAACCAGAGTCTGCCTACTGTATTGCTTTGTGCTCTCACCTCTGATTTCACTGGGGGCTGTCCCCCACCACCATCTCGCTCTCTCTGTCAAAGAGTTAACTTACAGCTCCAATTCATAAAGTTCCTTGTCATTTTTTCCTTTAACTTTCAGCTGAGTCTCCATCTGGAGCGCGGAAACCACCACGCTTAGTAATTATGCCTGGGCTGCTAAGACCCACTCGAGAAGGTGTCTAGGGTGAGGCACCTTTCGCTATTCGAGAGGGCGCCTGCGGCCTACGTAAGTGGTGCAAACTTCTGGTCTTGAAGTTTGATTGGTCTTCTGCGTAAACCAAGCTACTCAGCCTCTTTTCTCCACCGAATTTTCCTACTGAGCTCTCCTCATACTATTATTCTTGACATCTCTGATTAGCATATAAATAGTCGCCTAGGCCATCTCTCCTTCGAATACCCTGGATGAGTTGGGGCTGGTCCCCGGCTGGTGGTGACCGAACAGGGACCTCAGGAGGCAATACTCAAAGAGCTGAGCAGACACGAACCACGCAATCAGCAGGCAATAAGCATGGAGCTCAGCAGTGACGAATCATGCTGCTCAACTGGCAATAATCAAGCTCGTGACCAGGCAGGAATCACGCAGCTCAGCTGGCAATTGTCAAGCAGATGAGCCGACAGGAATCACGCAACTCAGATGGCAATTGTCATGCAGATGAGCCGGCAGGAATCATGCAGCTCAGCAGGCCCTGATCATGTGACTCTGCAGGCACTGATCACGTGGCTGATCAAGTCCAGATCACGTGACTGAGCATGCACCGATCACGTGGCTATCATGCACTGATGACGTGACTGCGCATGCACTGATGACGTGGCTGATCGGGCACTGATCACATGGCTCATCATGCACTGATCACTTGTTTATCAGGCAATGATCAGTGACGGACAGGCGCTGATCATGGGACTGTGCACGCACTGATCACCTGGCTATCATGCACTGATAACGTGACTGCGCATGCACTGATGACGTGGCTGTTCGGGCACTGATCACGTGTTTATCAGGCAGTGATCATTGACTGACAGGCGCTGATCTGGGGACTGTGCACGCACTGATCAGGTGGCTGATCAGGAACTGACCACCTGACCTCGCATGCAGTGATCACGTGGCTGGTCGTTCACTGATCACGTGTTTATCATACGGTGATCACGTGTCTGAGAGGCGCTGATCACGTGACTGTGCCGTCAGTGATCACGTGGCTGAGCAGGCACTGATATCGTGACTGAGCATGCACTGATCATGTGCCGGGAGCCGGGGAGGCATTCCACTCTGGACAAAGGTCATGAGGAAGGAGGCTCGGCATACGCAAATGCGGGATCTTGCCTCAGGTGTCCACCCGGATATTCTCGAGCATCTCCCCCACAAAAAAACCGGACTCTGCCTAATGTATTGCTTTGTGCTCTCACCTCTGATTTCACTGGGGGCTGTCCCCCACCACCATCTCGCTCTCTCTGTCAAAGAGTTAACTTACAGCTCCAATTCATAAAGTTCCTTGTCATTCTTCCCTTTAACTTCCAGCTGAGTCTCCATCTGGAGCGCGGAACCCACCACGCTTACTAATTATGCCTGGGCTGCTAAACCCACTGGAGAAGGTGTCTAGGGTGAGGCACCTTTCGCTATTCGAGAGTGCGCCTGCGGCCTACGTAAGTGGTGCAAACTTCTGGTCTTGAAGTTTGATTGGTCTTCCGCGTAAACCAAGCTACTCAGCCTCTTTTCTCCACCGAATTTTCCTACTGAGCTCTCCTCATACTATTATTCTTGACATCTCTGATTAGCATATAAATAGTCGCCTAGGCCATCTCTCCTTCGAATACCCTGGATCAGTTGGGGCTGGTCCCCGGCAGGTGGCGACCGAACAGGGACCTCAGGAGGCAATACTCAAAGAGCTGAGCAGACACGAACCACGCAATCAGCAGGCAATAAGCATGGAGCTCAGCAGTGACGAATCATGCTGCTCAACTGGCAATAATCAAGCTCGTGACCAGGCAGGAATCACGCAGCTCAGCTGGCAATTGTCAAGCAGATGAGCTGACAGGAATCACGCAGCTCAGATGGCAATTGTCATGCAGATGAGCCGGCAGGAATCACGCAGCTCAGCAGGCCCTGATCACGTGACTCTGCAGGCACTGATCACGTGGTTGATCAAGTCCAGATCACGTGACTGAGCATGCACCGATCACGTGGCTATCATGCACTGATGACGTGACTGCGCATGCACTGATGACGTGGCTGATCGGGCACTGATCACATGGCTCATCATGCACTGATCACTTGTTTATCAGGCAATGATCAGTGACTGACAGGCGCTGATCATGGGACTGTGCACGCACTAATCACCTGGCTATCATGCACTGATCACGTGACTGCGCATGCACTGATGACGTGGCTGTTCGGGCACTGATCACGTGTTTATCAGGCAGTGATCAGTGACTGACAGGCGCTGATCAGGGGACTGTGCACGCACTGATCAGGTGGCTGATCAGGAACTGACCACCTGACCTCGCATGCAGTGATCACGTGGCTGGTCGTTCACTGATCACGTGTTTATCATACGGTGATCACGTGTCTGAGAGGCGCTGATCACGTGACTGTGCCGTCAGTGATCACGTGGCTGAGCAGGCACTGATACCGTGACTGAGCATGCACTGATCATGTGTCGAGAGCCGGGGAGGCATTCCACTCTGGACAAAGGTCATGAGGAAGGAGGCTCGGCATACGCAAATGCGGGATCGAGCCTCAGGAGTCCACCCGGATATTCTCGAGCATCTCCCACCCAAAAAAAACCAGAGTCTGCCTACTGTATTGCTTTGTGCTCTCACCTCTGATTTCACTGGGGGCTGTCCCCCACCACCATCTCGCTCTCTCTGTCAAAGAGTTAACTTACAGCTCCAATTCATAAAGTTCCTTGTCATTCCTCCCTTTAACTTTCAGCTGAGTCTCCATCTGGAGCGCGGAACCCACCACACTTACTAATTATGCCTGGGCTGCTAAGACCCACTCGAGAAGGTGTCTAGGGTGAGGCACCTTTCGCTATTCGAGAGGGCGCCTGCGGCCTACGTAAGTGGTGCAAAATTCTGGTCTTGAAGTTTGATTGGTCTTCTGCGTAAACCAAGCTACTCAGCCTCTTTTCTCCACCGAATTTTCCTACTGAGCTCTCCTCATACTATTATTCTTGACATCTCTGATTAGCATATAAATAGTCGCCTAGGCCATCTCTCCTTCGAATACCCTGGATCAGTTGGGGCTGGTCCCCGGCAGGTGGCGACCGAACAGGGACCTCAGGAGGCAATACTCAAAGAGCTGAGCAGACACGAACCACGCAATCAGCAGGCAATAAGCATGGAGCTCAGCAGTGACGAATCATGCTGCTCAACTGGCAATAATCAAGCTCGTGACCAGGCAGGAATCACGCAGCTCAGCTGTCAATTGTCAAGCAGATGAGCCGACAGGAATCACGCAGCTCAGATGGCAATTGTCATGCAGATGAGCCGGCAGGAATCACGCAGCTCAGCAGTCCCTGATCACGTGACTCTGCAGGCACTGATCACGTGGCTGATCAAGTACAGATCACGTGACTGAGCATGCACGGATCCCATGGCTATCATGCACTGATCACGTGGCTATCATGCACTGATCACGTGACTGCGCATGCACTGATGACGTGGCTGATCGGGCACTGATCACGTGTTTATCAGGCAATGATCAGTGACTGACAGGCGCTGATCATGGGACTGTGCACGCACTGATCACGTGGCTATCATGCACTGATCACGTGACTGCGCATGCACTGACGACGTGTCTGTTCGGGCACTGATCACGTGTTTAACAGGCAGTGATCAGTGACTGACAGGCGCTGATCAGGGGACTGTGCACGCACTGATCAGGTGGCTGATCAGGAACTGACCACCTGACCGTGCATGCAGTGATCACGTGGCTGGTCGTTCACTGATCACGTGTTTATCATACGGTGATCACGTGACTGAGAGGCGCTGATCACGTGACTGTGCCGTCAGTGATCACGTGGCTGAGCAGGCACTGATATCGTGACTGAGCATGCACTGATCATGTGCCGGGAGCCGCGGAGGCATTCCACTCTGGACAAAGGTCATGAGGAAGGAGGCTCCGCATACGCAAATGCGGAATCGAGCCTCAGGAGTCCACCCGGATATTCTCGAGGATCTCCCCCCAAAAAACACCAGAGTCTGCCTACTGTATTGCTTTGTGCTCTCACCTCTGATTTCACTGTGGGCTGTCCCCCACCACCATCTCGCTCTCTCTGTCAAAGAGTTAACTTACAGCTCCAATTCATAAAGTTCCTTGTCATTCTTCCCTTTAACTTCCAGCTGAGTCTCCATCTGGAGGGCGGAACCCACCACGCTTACTAATTATGCCTGGGCTGCTAAGACCCACTCGAGAAGGTGTCTATGGTGAGGCACCTTTCGCTATTCAAGAGGGCGCCTGTGGCCTACGTAAGTGGTGCACACCTCTTGTCTTGAAGTTTGATTGGTCTTCCGCGTAAACCAAGCTACTCATTCTCTTTTCTCCACTGAATTTTCCTACTGATCTCTCCTCATACTATTATTCTTAACATCTCTGATTAGCATATAAATAGTCGCCTAGGCCATCTCTCCTTCGAATACCCTGGATCAGTTGGGGCTGTTCCCCGGCAGGTGGCGACCGAACAGGGACCTCAGGAGGCGATACTCAAAGAGCTGAGCAGACACGAACCTCGCAATCAGCAGGCATAAGCATGGAGCTCAGCAGTGACGAATCATGCTGCTCAACTGGCAATAATCAAGCACGTGACCAGGCAGGAATCACGCAGCTCAGCTGGCAATTGTCAAGCAGATGAGCCGACAGGAATCACGCAGCTCAGATGGCAATTGTCATGCAGATGAGCCAGCAGGAATCACGCAGCTCAGCAGGCCCTGATCACGTGACTCTGCAGGCACTGATCACGTGGCTGATCAAGTCCTGATCACGTGACTGAGCATGCACCGATCACGTGGCTATCATGCACTGATGACGTGTGTATCAGGCAATGATAAGTGACTGACAGGCGCTGATCATGGGACTGTGCATGCACTGATCACGTGGCTATCATGCACTGATCACGAGACTGCGCATGCAGTGATGACGTGGCTGTTCGGGCACTGATCACGTGTTTAGCAGGCAGTGAACAGTGACTGACAGGCGCTGATCAGGGGACTGTGCACGCACTGATCAGGTGGCTGATCAGGAACTGACCACCTGACCGCGCATGCAGTGATCACGTGGCTGGTCGTTCACTGATCACGTGTTTATCATACAGTGATCACGTGGCTGAGCAGGCAGTGATATCGTGACTGAGCATGCACTGATCATGTGCCGGGAGCCGGGGAGGCATTCCACTCTGGACAAAGGTCATGAGGAAGGAGGCTCGGCATACGCAAATGTGGGATCGAGCCTCAGGAGTCCACCCGGATATTCTCGAGCATCTCCCCCACCCAAAAAAAACCGGAGTCTGCCTACTGTATTGCTTTGTGCTCTCACCTCTGATTTCACTGGGGGCTGTCCCCCACCACCATCTCGCTCTCTCTGTCAAAGAGTTAACTTACAGCTCCAATTCATAAAGTTCCTTGTCATTCTTCCCTTTAACTTCCAGCTGAGTCTCCATCTGGAGCGCGGAACCCACCACGCTTACTAATTATGCCTGGGCTGCTAAGACCCACTCGAGAAGGTATCTAGGGTGAGGCACCTTTCGCTATTCGAGAGGGCGCCTGCGGCCTACGTAAGTGGTGCAAACTTCTTGTCTTGAAGTTTGATTGGTCTTCCGCGTTAACCAAGCTACTCAGTCTCTTTTCTCCACCGAAATTTCCTACTGATCTCTCCTCATACTATTATTCTTGACATCTCTGATTAGCATATAAATAGTCGCCTAGGCCATCTCTCCTTCGAATACCCTGGATCAGTTGGGGCTGGTCCCCGGCAGGTGGCGACCGAACAGGGACCTCAGGAGGCGATACTCAAAGAGCTGAGCAGACACGAACCTCGCAATCAGCAGGCAATAAGCATGGAGCTCAGCAGTGACGAATCATGCTGCTCAACTGGCAATAATCAAGCACGTGACCAGGCAGGAATCACGCAGCTCAGCTGGCAATTGTCAAGCAGATGAGCTGACAGGAATCACGCAGCTCAGATGGCAATTGTCATGCAGATGAGCCGGAAGGAATCACGCAGCTCAGCAGGCCCTGATCACGTGACTCTGCAGGCACTGATCACGTGGCTGATCAAGTCCAGATCACGTGACTGAGCATGCACTGATCACGTGGCTATCATGCACTGATGACGTGACTGCGCATGCACTGATGACGTGGCTGATCGGGCACTGATCACATGGCTCATCATGCACTGATCACGTGTTTATCAGGCAATGATCAGTGACTGACAGGCGCTGATCATGGGACTGTGCACGCACTGATCACCTGGCTATCACGCACTGATCACGTGACTGGGCATGCACTGATGACGTGGCTGTTCGGGCACTGATCACGTGTTTAGCAGGCAGTGAACAGTGACTGACAGGCGCTGATCAGGGGACTGTGCACGCACTGATCAGGTGGCTGATCAGGAACTGACCACCTGACCGAGCATGCAGTGATCACGTGGCTGGTCGTTCACTGATCACGTGTTTATCATACGGTGATCACGTGACTGAGAAGCGCTGATCACGTGACTGTGCCGTCAGTGATCACGTGGCTTATCATGCACTGATATCGTGACTGAACATGCACTGATCATGTGCCGGGAGCCGGGGAGGCATTCCACTCTGGACAAAGGTCATGAGGAAGGAGGCTCGGCATACGCAAATGCGGGATCGAGCATCAGGAGTCCACCTGGATATTCTCGAGCATCTCCCCCCCAAAAAAACCGGAGTCTGCCTACTGTATTGCTTTGTGCTCTCAACTCTGATTTCACTGGGGGCTGTCCCCCACCACCATCTCGCTCTCTCTGTCAAAGAGTTAACTTACAGCTCCAATTCATAAAGTTCCTTGTCATTCCTCCCTTTAACTTTCAGCTGAGTCTCCATCTGGAGCGCGGAACCCACCACACTTACTAATTATGCCTGGGCTGCTAAGACCCACTCGAGAAGGTGTCTAGGGTGAGGCACCTTTCGCTATTCGAGAGGGTGCCTGCTGCCTACGTACGTGGTGCAAACTTCTTGTCTTGAAGTTTGATTGGTCTTCCGCGTAAACCAAGCTACTCAGTCTCTTTTCTCCACCGAATTTTCCTATTGATCTCTCCTCATACTATTATTCTTGACATCTCTGATGAGCATTTAAATAGTCGCCTAGGCCATCTCTCCTTCGAATACCCTGGATCAGTTGGGGCTGGTCCCCGGCAGGTGGCGACCGAACAGGGACATCAGGAGGCAATACTCAAAGAGCTGAGCAGACACGAACCTCGCAATCAGCAGGCAATAAGCATGGAGCTCAGCAGTGACGAATCATGCTGCTCAACTGGCAATAATCAAGCACGTGACCAGGCAGGAATCACGCAGCTCAGCTGGCAATTGTCAAGCAGATGAGCCGACAGGAATCACGCAGCTCAGATGGCAATTGTCATGCAGATGAGCCGGCAGGAATCACGCAGCTCAGCAGGCCCTGATCACGTGACTCTGCAGGCACTGATCACGTGGCTGATCAAGTCCAGATCACGTGACTGAGCATGCACTGATCACGTGGCTATCATGCACGGATGACGTGAGTGCGCATGTACTGATGACGTGGCTGATCGGGCACTGATCACATGGCTCATCATGCACTGATCACGTGTTTATCAGGCAATGATCAGTGACTGACAGGCCCTGATCATGGGACTGTGCACGCACTGATCACCTGGCTATCATGCACTGATCACGTGACTGCGCATGCACTGATGACGTGGCTGTTCGGGCACTGATCACGTGTTTATCAGGCAGTGATCAGTGACTGACAGGCGCTGATCAGGGGACTGTGCACGCACTGATCAGGTGGCTGATCAGGAACTGACCACCTGACTTCGCATGCAGTGATCACGTGGCTGGTCGTTCACTGATCACGTGTTTATCATACGGTGACCACGTGACTGAGAGGCGCTGATCACGTGACTGTGCCGTCAGTGATCACGTGGCTGAGCAGGCACTGATATCGTGACTGAGCATGCACTGATCATGTGCCGGGAGCCGGGGAGGCATTCCACTCTGGACAAAGGTCATGAGGAAGGAGGCTCGGCATACGCAAATGTGGGATCGAGCCTCAGGAGTCCACCCGGATATTCTCGAGCATCTCCCCCCCAAAAACACCAGAGTCTGCTTACTGTATTGCTTTGTGCTCTCACCTCTGATGTCACTGTGGGCTGTCCCCCACCACCATCTCGCTCTCTCTGTCAAAGAGTTAACTTACAGCTCCAATTCATAAAGTTCCTTGTCATTCTACCCTTTAACTTCCAGCTGAGTCTCCATCTGGAGCGCGGAACTCACCACGCTTACTAATTATGCCTGGGCTGCTAAGACCCACTCGAGAAGGTGTCTAGGGTGAGGCACCTTTCGCTATTCGAGAGGGCGCCTGCGGCCTACGTAAGTGGTGCAAACTTCTTGTCTTGAAGTTTGATTGGTCTTCCGTGTAAACCAAGCTACTCAGTCTCTTTTCTCCACCGAATTTTCCTACTGAGCTCTCCTCATACTATTATTCTTGACATCTCTGATTAGCATATAAATAGTCGCCTAGGCCATCTCTCCTTCGAATACCCTGGATCAGTTGGGGCTGGTCCCCGGCAGGTGGCGACCGAACAGGGACCTCAGGAGGCAATACTCAAAGAGCTGAGCAGACACGAACCACGCAATCAGCAGGCAATAAGCATGGAGCTCAGCAGTGATGAGTCATGCTGCTCAACTGGCAATAATCAAACACGTGACCAGGCAGGAATCACGCAGCTCAGCTGGCAATTGTCAAGCAGATGAGCCGACAGGAATCACGCAGCTCAGATGGCAATTGTCATGCAGATGAGCCGGCAGGAATCACCCAGCTCAGCAGGCCCTGATCACGTGACTCTGCAGGCATTGATCACGTGGCTGATCAAGTACAGATCACGTGACTGAGCATGCACTGATCACGTGGCTATCATGCACTGATGACGTGACTGCGCATGTACTGATGAC
Organism: Bos javanicus; assembly: GCF_032452875.1. Taxonomy (NCBI): domain Eukaryota; kingdom Metazoa; phylum Chordata; class Mammalia; order Artiodactyla; family Bovidae; genus Bos; species Bos javanicus. The sequence continues at coordinate 175,288 of NW_026893942.1, forward strand.
GTGGCTGATCAGGCACTGATCACATGGCTCATCATGCACTGATCACGTTTTTATCAGGCAATGATCAGTGGCTGACAGGCGCTGATCATGGGACTGTGCACGCACTGATCACCTGGCTATCATGCACTGATCACGTGACTGACCATGCACTGATCACGTAATTGATCATGCACTGATCATGTGGCTGATCATGCACTGACCACGTGGCTGATCATACACTGATCACGTGACTGATCATGCACTGATCACGTGGCTGATCATGCACTGCTCACGTGGCTGATCATACACTGTTCACGTAACTGATCATGCACTGATCACGTGGATATCATGAACTGATCACTGGCTGAACATGCACTGTTCATGTGGCTTATCACACACCTGTCACGTGACTGATCATGCACTGATAACGTGGCACTCATGCACTGATCACGTGGCGATCATATTCTGCTCACGTAACTGATCATGCACACATCAGGTGGCTATCAAGCACTTCTCACCTGGCTGGTCATGCAATGTTCACGTAGCTACCATATACTGGTCACGTGACTGATCATGCACAGATCACGTAAATGATCATGCACTGCTCACGTGACTGATCATGTACTGATCACGTGACTGATCACGCAGTGATCGGGTGGCTATCATGCACTGCTCACGTGGCTGATCATGCATTGATCACGTGACTGATCATGCACTGATCACGTGGCTATCATGCACTGATAACTTGGCTGGTCATACACTGATCACGCAGCTACCATGTACTAGTCACGTGACTGATCACGCACTGATGACGTAATTGATCATGCACTGATCATGTGGCTGATCCTGCACTGATCACTTGACTGATCATGCACTGATCACGTGACTTATCATGCACTGATCACGTGGCTATTTTGCACTGATCACATGGCTGGTCATACACTGATCACGTGCCTGGTCATGCACAGATTACATGACTGATCATGCGCTGATCACGTCACTGATCATGCACTGATCACGTGGCTCTCATACACTACTCACGTGGCTGATCATGCAATGATCATGTAGCTACCATGTACCGGTCACGTGACTGATCATACATCCATTTGGTGACTAATCATGCACTGATCACGTGGCTATCATGCACTGTTCACGTGGCTGATCATACACTGATCACCTACCTGGTCATGCACAGATCACGTGACTAATCATGAACTGATCACGTAGCAATCATTCACTGATCACCTGGCTGATCATGCACGGATCACGTGGCTATCATGCAATGATCACGTGGATATCATGCACTGATCTCGTGGCTGATCATGCACGGATCACGTGGCTATCATGCAATGATCACGTGGCTATCATGCACTGTTCACGAGACTGATCATGCACTGATCACGTCTATATCATGCACTGATCACATGACTGCCCATACACTGATCACGTGGATGATCATACACTAATCATGTGACAGATCATGCACTGATCACGTGGCTGATCATGCACTGATACCGTGACTGAGCATGGACTGATCACATGACTATCATGTAGTGATCACGTGACTTAATGGCGCTGATCATGTGACTGATCATGTTTGCTATCATACACTGATCATGTGCCTCTGGAGGCAATAAACAAAGAGCTGAGTAGGCACGAATCAAACAGTCAGCAGGCAAAAATCATGGAACTCAGCTGTGAGGAATCATGTTGCTCAGCTGGCAATAATCAAGCAGCTGAGCAGGCAGGAATTACGCAGCACAACTGGCAATTGTCAAGTAGATGACAGGCAGGAATCGTGCAGCTCAGCTGGCAATTGTCAAGCAGATGAGCAGACAGGAATCACGCAGCTCAGCAGGCCCAGATCACGTGACTGAGCATGCACTGATCACGTGATTGATCATGCACTGATCACTTGGATATCATGCACTGATCACGTGTCTGACCATGCACTGATCACGTGGCTGATCATACACTGCTCACGTAACTGATCATGCACTGATCACGTGGCTATCATGCACTGAATACGTGGCTGAACATGCACTGTTCACGTGGCTGATCACACACCTGTCACGTGACATTTCATGCACTGATCACGTGGCACTCATGCACTGATCACGTGGCTGATCATACTCTGCTCATGTAACTCATCATGCACACATAACGTGGCTATCATGCACTGCTCACGTGGTTCGTCATGGAATGAACACGAAGCTACCATATACTGGTCACGTGACTGATCATGCACAGATCACGTGACTGATCATGCACTGATCACGTGGCTATCATGCTCTGCTCACGTGGCTGATCATGCAACGATCACGTAGCAACCATGTACTGGTCTCGTGATTGATCATGCACTAATCACGTAATTAATCCTCCACTGATCACCTGACTCATCATGCACTGATCACGTGGCTGATCACACACGTATCACGCGACTGATCATGTACAGACCACGTGACTAATCATGATGTGATCACGTGGCTATCCTGCACTGATCACGTGGATATCATGCACTGATCACGTGGCTGATCACACACGTATCACGTGACTGATCATGCACTGATCACGTGGCTGATCATGCAATGATCACGTAGCTACCATGCACTGGTAACGTGACTGATCATGCACTGATCACGTGGCTATCATGCACTGCTCACGTGGCTGATCATGCAATGATCACGCAGCTACCATGTACTCGTCTCATGACTGATCATGCACTGATCACGTAATTGATCATGCACTGATCACCTGGCTTATCATGCATTGATCATGTGACTGATCATGTGCTGATCATGTTTGGTGTCACACACTGATCATGTGCCCCTGGAGGCAAAGAACATAGAGCAGAGTAGGCAGGAAAGAGTCAGCAGGCTATAATCATGGAACTCAGCTCTGAGAAATCATGCAGCTCAGCTGGCAATAATCAAATAGATGAGCAGGCAGGAATTACGCAGCACAGGTGGCAATTGTCAAGGAGATGGCAGGCAGGAATCGTGCAGCTCAGCTGGCAATTGTCAAGCAGATGAGCAGACAGTAATCACGCAGCTCAGCAGGCCCTGATCACGTGACTGAGCATGCACTGTTCACCTGGCTGATCATACACTGATCACGTGATTGTACAAGCACTGATCACGTGGCTCTCATGCACTGACACGTGATTGCGCATGCATTGATCACGTAATAGTATGCACTGATCACGTGGCTATCATGCATTGATGACGTGGCTAATCATGCACTGATCATATGATTGATCATGCACTGATTACGTAGCTATCTTGCACTGATCACTTGGCTGATCATACACTCATCACGGGACTGATCGTGCACTGATCAAGGTGCTATCATGCATTGATTACATGACTCCACATGCACTGATCACGTGGATGATCATGCACTGATCACGTGACTGACCATGCACTGATCACGTGACTGATCATGCACTGATCACGTGGCTATCATGCACTGATCACCTGGCTATCATGCACTGATCACGTGACTGATCATGCACTTATCAAGTGGCCCTCATGCACTGTTCACTTGGCTGATCATACACTGATCACGTGATTGATCATGCACTGATCACTTGGATATCATGCACTGCTCACGTGGCTGATCAGGCAATAATCACGCAAATACCATATACTGGTCACATGACTGATCATGCACTGATAACATGACTGATCATGCACTGATCACGTGGCTATCATGCACTACTCACGTGGGTGATCATACTCTGATCACCTGCCTGGTCATGCACACATCATGTGACTAATCATGAACTGATCATGTATCTATCATGCACTGATCTCCTGGCTGATCATGCACTGATCACGTGGCTATCTTGCAATGATCACATGGCTATCTTGCACTGATCACTTGGCTGATCATGCACTGATACCGTGACTGAGCATGGACTGATCACGTGACTATCATGTAGTGATCACGTGACTTAATGGCGCTGATCATGTGACTGATCATGCGCTGATCATGTTTGCTATCATACACTGATCATGTGCCTCTGGAGGCAATAAACAAAGAGCTGAGTAGGCACGAATCAAACAGTCAGCAGGCAATTATCATGGAACTCAGGTGTGAGGAATCATGCTGCGCAGCTGGCAATAATCAAGCAGCTGAGCAGGCAGCAATTACGCAGCACAGCTGGCAATTGTCAAGCAGATGAGTAGACAGTAATCACGCAGCTCAGCAGGCCCTGATCACGTGACTGAGCATGCACTGTTCACGTGGCTGATCATACACTGATCACGTGATTGATCATGCACTGATCACTTGGATATCATGCACTGATCACGTGGCTGATCATACAGTGTTCTCGTGTCTGACCATGCACTGATCACGTGGCTGATCATACACTGCTCACGTAACTGATCATGCACTGATTACGTGGCTATCATAGACTGATCACGTGGCTGACATGCACTGTTCACGTGGCTGATCACACACCTGTCACGTGACTGATCATGCACTGATCACGTGGCACTCATGCACTGATCACGTGGCTGATCACACTCTGCTCACGTAACTGATCATGCACACATCACGTGGCTATAATGCACTGCTCACGTGGCTCATCATGCAATGATCACATAGCTACTATATACTGGTCACGTGACTCATCATGCACAGATCATGCAAATGATCATGCACTGTTCACGTGACTGATCATTTACTGATCACGTGGCTATCATGCCCTGCTCACGTAGCTGATCATGCAATGATCACGTAGCAACCATGTACTGGTCACGTGACTGATCATGCACTGATCACGTAATTGATCCTGCACAGGTCACGTGGCTCATCATGCACTGATCACGTGGCTTATCACACATGTATCACGTGACTGATCATGCACTGATCACGTGGGTCTCATGCACTGATCACGTGGCTATCATGCACTGATATCATGCACTGATCACGTGGCTGATAACACACGTATCACATGACTGGTCATGCACTGATCACGTGACAATCACGCACTGATCACGTGGCTATCATGCACTGATCACGTGGCTGATCATGCAATGATCACGTAGCTACCATGTACTGGTCACGTGACTTATCATGCACTGATCACGTAATTGATCCTGCACTGATCTCGTGGCTCATCATGCACTGATCACATGGATGATCATACACTGATCACGTGACTGATCATGCACTGATCACGTGGCTATCATGCACTGCTCACGTGGCTGATCATGCAATGATCACGCAGCTACGATGTACTAGTCAAATGACTGATGATGTACAGATCCAGTGACTAATCATGAATTGATCACGTGGCTATCCTGCACTGATCACGTGGATATCATGCACTGATCACGTGGCTGATCACACATGTATCACGTGACTGATCATGCAATGATCACGTGACTGAGCATGCACTGATCACGTGACTGATCATCCACTGAACAGTTGCCTATCATGCACTGATTACTTGGCTGATCATACACTGATCACGTGACTGATAATGCACTGATCATCTGGCTATCATGCACTCATTACCTGGCTATCGTGCACTGATCACGTGGTTGATCATACACTGATCAGGAGACTGATCATGCACTGATCACGTCTATATCATGCACTGATCAGTTGACTGCCCATGCACGGGTCACGTGGATGATCATACACTGATCATATGAGAGATCATGCAGTGATCACGTGGCTATCATGCACTGATCAATTGGCTGATCATACTCTTCTCCCGAAACTGATCATGCTCTGATCATGTGACTATCATGCACTGCTCACGTGGCTGATCATGCAATGATCAATTAGCTACCATGTACTGGTCAAGTGACTGATCATGCACTTATCACGTAATTGATCATGCACTGATCACGTGGCTGATCATGCACTAATCACGTGACTGGTCATTCACTGATCACGTGGCTGATCATGCACTGATCACGTGACTGATCACGCACTCATCACGTGGCTATCATGCACTGCTCACGTGGCTGGTCATGCAATGATCACGTAGCTACCATATACTGGTCACGCGACTGATCATGCACAGATCACGTAAAAGATCATGCACTGTTCCCGTGACTGATCATGTACTGATCACGTGACTGATCATGCACTGATCACGTGGCTTATCACACATGTATCACGTGACTGATCATGCACTGATCACGTGGGTCTCATGCACTGATCACGTGGCTATCATGCACTGATCATGTGGATATCATGCACTGATCACATGACTGCCCATGCACTGGTCACGTGGATGATCATACACTGATCATATGACAGATCATGCAGTGATCATGTGGCTATCATGCACTGATCAATTGGCTGATCATACTCTTCTCCCGAAACTGATCATGCTCTGATCATGTGACTATCATGCACTGCTCACGTGGCTGATCATGCAATGATCAATTAGCTACCATGTACTGGTCAAGTGACTGATCATGCACTGATCACGTAATTGATCATGCACTGATCACGTGGCTGATCATGCACTAATCACGTGACTGGTCATGCACTGATCACGTGGCTGATCATGCACTGATCACGTGACTGATCATGCACTCATCACGTGGCTATCATGCACTGCTCACGTGGCTGGTCATGCAATGATCACGTAGCTACCATATACTGGTCACGCGACTGATCATGCACAGATCACGTAAAAGATCATGCACTGTTCCCGTGACTGATCATGCACTGATCACGTAATTGATCATGCACTGATCACGTGGCTGATCATGCACTAATCACGTGACTGGTCATGCACTGATCACGTGGCTGATCATGCACTCATCACGTGGCTATCATGCACTGCTCACGTGGCTGGTCATTAATGTTCACGTAGCTACCATATACTGGTCACGCGACTGATTATGCACAGATGCCGTAAAAGATAATGCACTGTTCCCGTGACTGATCATGTACTGATCACGTGACTGATCATGCACTGATCACGTGGCTTTCATGCTCTCCTCACGTGAGTGATCATGCAGTGATCACGTAGCAACCATGTACTGGTCACCTGATTGATCATGCACTGATCATGTAATTGATCCAGCACTGATCACGTGGCTCATCATGCACTGATCATGTGACTGTTCTCGCACTGATCACTTGACTGATCATGCACTGATCACGTGGCTATAATGCCCTGATTACGTGGCTGATCATACACTTTTCACGTGCCTGGTCATGCACAGATCACGTGACTAATCATGAACTTATCACGTGGCTATAATGCACTGATCACGTGGCTGATCATACACTGTTCAAGTTCCTGGTCATGCACAGATCACGTGACTAATCATGAACTTATCACGTGGCTATAATTCACTGATCACGTGAATATCATGCACTGATTACGTGCCTGTCAGGCACAGATCACGTGACTAATCATGAACTGATCACTTAGGTATCATGCACTGATCACGTGGCTGATCATACACTGTTCACGTGTCTGATCATGCACTGATCACGTGGCTGATCATACACTGCTCACGTAGCTGATATGCACTGATCACGTGTCTATCATGCAGTGCTCACGTGGCTGATCCTGCAATGATCACGTAGCTTACATGTACTGGTCACGTGGCTGATCATGCAATGCTAATGTAATTGATCATGCACTGATCCCGTGACTGATCATGTACTGACCACGTGATTGATCATGCACTGATCACGTGTCTATCATGCACTGCTTACGTGGCTGATCATACAATGTTCACATAGCTACCATGTACTGGTCACATGACTGATCATGCACTGATCACGTAATTGATCATGCACTGATCAAATGGCTGATCATACACTGATCACGTGACTGATCATGCACTCTTCACGAGACTCTTCATGCACTGATCACCTGGCTATCATGCACTGATCATTTGGCTGATCATACACTGATCACGTGACTGATCATGCACTGTTCACGAGACTGATCATGCACTGATCACGTGGATATCATGCACTGATCACGTGTTTGATCATACACTGTTCACGTGTCTGACCATGCACTGCTCACGTGGCTGATCATACACTGTTCACGTAACTGATCATGCACTGATCACGTGGATATCATGCACTGATCACGTGGCTGAATATGCACTGTTCACGTGGCTTATCACACACTTGTCACGTGACTGATCATGCACTGATCACGTGGCACTCATGCACCTATCACGTGGCTGATCATATTCTGCTCACGTAACTGATCATGCACACATCAGGTGGCTATCACGCACTTCTCACCTGGCTGGTCATGCAATGTTCACGTAGCTACCATATACTCGTCACGTGACTCATCATGCACAGATCATGTAAATGATCATGGACTGTTCACGTGACTGATCATGTACTGATCACGTGAGTGATCACGCACTGATCACGTGGCACTCATGCACTGATCACATGGCTGATCATACTCTGCTCACGTAACTGATCATGCACACATCACGTGGCTATCATGCACTGCTCACGTGGTTCATCATTCAATGATCACGTAGCTACTATATACTGGTCACGTGACTCATCATGCACAGATCATGTAAATGATCATGCACTATTCACGTGACAGATCATGTACTGATCACGTGGATATCATGCCCTGCTCACGTGGTTGATCATGCAATGATCACGTAGCAACCATGTACTGGTCACGTGACTGATCATGCACTGATCACGTAATTGATCCTGCACAGATCACGTGGCTCATCATGCACTGATCACGTGGCTTATCACACATGTATCACGTGACTGATCATGCACTGATCACGTGGCTCTCATGCACTGATCACGTGGCTATCATGCACTGATCATGTGGATATCATGCACTGATCACGTGGCTATCATGCACTGATATCATGCACTGATCACGTGGCTGATAACACACGTATCACATGACTGATCATGCACTGATCACGTGACAATCACGCACTGATCACGTGGCTATCATGCACTGATCACGTGGCTGATCATGCAATGATCACGTAGCTACCATGTACTTGTCACTTGACTGATCATGCACTGATCACGTAATTGATCCTGCACTGATCACGTGGCTCATCACGCACTGATCACGTGGCTGATCATGCACTGATCACGTGGCTCATCATGCACTGATCACGTGGATGATCATACACTGATCACGTGACTGATCATGCACTGATCACGTGACTGATCATGCACTGATCACGTGGCTATCATGCACTGATCACTTGGCTGGTCATGCACTGATCACGTGACTGATCATGTACTCATCACGTGACTGATCATGCACTGATCACGTGGCTATCATGCTCTCCTCATGTGGGTGATCATGCAATGATCACGTAGCAACCATGTACTGGTCACCTGACTGATCATGCACTGATCATGTAATTGATCCAGCACTGATCACGTGGCTATCATGCACTGATCACTTGGCTGGTCATGCACTGATCACGTGACTGATCATGTACTCATCACGTGGCTGATCATCCACTGATCACGTGACTGTTCTCGCACTGATCACTTGACTGATCATGCACTGATCACGTGGCTATAATGCCCTGATTACGTGGCTGATCATACACTTTTCACGTGCCTGGTCATGCACAGATCACGTGACTAATCATGAACTTATGACGTGGCTATAATGCACTGATCACGTGGCTGATCATACACTGTTCAAGTTCCTGGTCATGCACAGATCACGTGACTAATCATGAACTTATCACTTAGGTATCATGCACTGATCACGTGGCTGATCATACACTGTTCAAGTTCCTGGTCATGCACAGATCACGTGACTAATCATGAACTTATCACGTGGCTATAATTCACTGATAACGTGAATATCATGCACTGATTACGTGCCTGTCAGGCACAGATCACGAGACTAATCATGAACTTATCACGTAGGTATCATGCACTGATCACGTGGCTGATCATACACTGTTCACGTTTCTGATCATACACTGATCACGTGGCTGATCATACACTGTTCACGTGTCTGATCATGCGCTGATCACGTGGCTGATCATACACTGCTCACTTGGCTGATCCTGCAATGATAACGTAGCTTACATGTACTGGTCACGTGACTGATCATGCAATGGTAACGTAATTGATCATGCACTGATCACGTGACTGATCATGTACTGATCACGTGATTGATCATGCACTGATCACGTGTCTATCATGCACTGCTTACGTGGCTGATCATACAATGTTAACATAGCTACCATGTACTGGTCACATGACTGATCATGCACTGATCACGTAATTGATCATGCACTGATCAAGTGGCTGATCATACACTGATCACGTGACTGATCATGCACTCTTCACGAGACTCATCATGCACTGATCACCTGGCTATCATGCACTGATCATGTGGCTGATCATACACTGATCACGTGACTGATCATGCACTGTTCACGAGACTGATCATGCACTGATCACGTGGATATCATGCACTGATCACGTGTTTGATCATACACTGTCCACGTGTCTGACCATGCACTGCTCACGTGGCTGATAATACACTTCACGTAACTGATCATGCACTGATCAAATGGATATCATGCACTGATCACGTGGCTGAATATGCACTGTTCACGTGGCTTATCACACACTTGTCACGTGACTGATCATGCACTGATCACGTGGCACTCATGCACTGATCACGTGGATGATCATATTCTGCTCACGTAACTGATCATGCACACATCAGGTGGCTATCATGCACTTCTCACCTGGCTGGTCATGCAATGTTCACGTAGCTACCATATACTGGTCACGTGACTGATCATGCACAGATCATGTAAATGATCATGCACTGATCAAGTGTCTGACCATGCACTGATCACGTGGCTGATCATACAGGGTTCACGTAACTGATCATGCACTGATCACATAATTGATCATGCACTGATCACGTGGCTGATCATGCACTGCTCACGTGGCTATCATGCACTGCTCACGTGGCTGATCATGCACTGATAACGTGACTGACCATGCAGTGATCACGTGACTGATCATGCACTGATCACGTGGCTGATCATGCAGTGATCACGTAATTGATCATGCACTGATCATTTGGCTGATCATGCACTGATCACGTGGCTGATCATGCACTGATCACGTGACTGATCATGCACTGATCACGTGGCTATCATGCACTGCTCACTCGGCTGTTCATGCAATGATCACGTAGCTACCATGTACTGGTCCGTGAGTGATCATGCACTGATCACGTTATTGATCATGCACTGATCAGTTGACTTATCATGCACTGTTTACGTGAGTGATCATGCACTGATCACGTGACTGATCATGCACTGGTCTCGTGGCTATCATGCACGTCTCATGTGGCTGATCATGCAATGATCACCTAGCTACCATATACTGGTCACGTGACTGATCATGCACTGATCACGTAATTGATCATGCACTGATCACGTGACTGATCATGCACTGATGACGTGACTGATCATGCACTGATCACGTGGCTATCATGCACTGATCACTTGGCTGGTCATACACTGATCACGTGCCTGGTCATGCACAGATTACATGACTGATCATGCACTGAACACGTGACTGATCATGCACTGCTCACGTGGCTATCATGCACTGCTCACGTGGCTGATCATGCACTGATCACGTGACTGACCATGCACTGATCACGTGACTGATCATGCACTGATCACGTGGCTGATCATGCAGTGATCACGTAATTGATCATGCACTGATCATTTGGCTGATCATGCACTGATCACGTGACTGATCATGCACTGATCACGCGGCTATCATGCACTGCTCACACGGCTGTTCATGCAATGATCACGTAGCTACCATGTACTGGTCACGTGAGTGATCATGCACTGATCACGTTATTTATCATGCACTGATCAGTTGACTTATCATGCACTGTTCACGTGAGTGATCATGCACTGATCACGTGACTGATCATGCACTGATCTCGTGGCTATCATGCACGGCTCATGTGGCTGATCATGCAATGATCACCTAGCTACCATATACTGGTCACGTGACTGATCATGCACTGATCACGTAATTGATCATGCACTGATCACGTGACTGATCATGCACTGATCACGTGGCTATCATGCACTGATCACTTGTCTGGTCATACACTGATCACGTGACTGATCATGCACTGATCACGTGACTGATCATGCACTGATCACGTGGCTATCATGCACTGATCACTTGGCTGGTCATACACTGATCACGTGCCTGGTCATGCACAGATTACATGACTGATCATGCACTGAACACGTGACTGATCATGCACTGATCACGTGGCTATCATGCACTACTCACGTGGCTCATCATGCAATGATCATGTAGCTACCATGTACCGGTCAGGTGACTGATCATACACTCATCAGGTGACGAATCATGCACTGATCACGTGGCTGATCATACACTGATCACCTGCCTGGTCATGCACAGATCACGTGACAAATCATGAACTGATCACATAGCTATTATGAACTGATCACCTGGCTGATCATGCACTGATCACGTGGCTGATCATGCACTGATACCGTGACTGAGCATGGACTGATCACATGACTATCATGTAGTGATCACGTGACTTAATGGCGCTGATCATGTGACTGATCATGCGCTGATCATGTTTGCTATCATACACTGATCATGTGCCTCTGGAGGCAATAAACAAAGAGCTGAGTAGGCACGAATCAAACAGTCAGCAGGCAATAATCATGGAACTCAGCTGTGAGGAATCATGCTGCTCAGCTGGCAATAATCAAGCAGCTGAGCAGGCAGGAATTACGCAGCACAGCTGGCAATTGTCAAGCAGATGACAGGCAGGAATCGTGCAGCTCAGCTGGCAATTGTCAAGCAGATGAGCAGACAGTAATCACGCAGCTCAGCAGGCCCTGATCACGTGACTGAGCATGCACTGTTCACGTGGCTGATCATACACTGATCACGTGATGATCATGCACTGATCACTTGGATATCATGCACTGATCACGTGGCTGATCATACACTGTTCACGTGTCTGACCATGCACTGATCACGTGGCTGATCATACACTGCTCACGTAACTGATCATGCACTGATCACGTGGCTATCATGCACTGATCACGTGGCTGATCATGCACTGATCACGTGGCTACCATGTACTGATCACGTGACTGATCATGCACTGATCACGTGGCTGATCATGCACTGATCACGTGACTGATCATGCACTGATCACGTGACTGATCATGCACTGATCACGTGGCTATCATGCACTGATCACGTGGCTGATCATGCACTGATCACGTAGCTACCATGTACTGGTCACGTGACTGATCATGCACTGATCACGTAATTGATCATGCACTGATCACGTGGCTGATCATGCACTGATCACGTGACTGATCATGCACTGATCACGTGACTGATCATGCACTGATCACGTGGCTATCATGCACTGATCACGTGGCTGATCATGCACTGATCACGCAGCTACCATGCACTGATCACGTGACTGATCATGCACTGATCACGTAATTGATCATGCACTGATCACGTGGCTGATCATGCACTGATCACGTGACTGATCATGCACTGATCACGTGACTGATCATGCACTGATCACGTGGCTATCATGCACTGATCACGTGGCTGATCATGCACTGATCACGTGGCTGATCATGCACTGATCACGTGACTGATCATGCACTGATCACGTGACTGATCATGCACTGATCACGTGGCTATCATGCACTATCACGTGGCTGATCATGCAATGATCACGTAGCTACCATGTACTGGTCACGTGACTGATCATGCACTGATCACGTGACTGATCATGCACTGATCACGTGGCTATCATGCACTGATCACGTGGCTGATCATGCACTGATCACGTGCCTGATCATGCACTGATCACGTGACTGATCATGAACTGATCACGTAGCATCATTCACTGATCACCTGGCTGATCATGCACTGATCACGTGGCTGATCATGCACTGATCACGTGGCTATCATGCACTGATCACGTGGCTGATCATGCACTGATACCGTGACTGAGCATGGACTGATCACATGACTATCATGTAGTGATCACGTGACTTAATGGCGCTGATCATGTGACTGATCATGCGCTGATCATGTTTGCTATCATACACTGATCATGTGCCTCTGGAGGCAATAAACAAAGAGCTGAGTAGGCACGAATCAAACAGTCAGCAGGCAATAATCATGGAACTCAGCTGTGAGGAATCATGCTGCTCAGCTGGCAATAATCAAGCAGCTGAGCAGGCAGGAATTACGCAGCACAGCTGGCAATTGTCAAGCAGATGACAGGCAGGAATCATGCAGCTCAGCTGGCAATTGTCAAGCAGATGAGCAGACAGTAATCACGCAGCTCAGCAGGCCCTGATCACGTGACTGAGCATGCACTGTTCACGTGGCTGATCATACACTGATCACGTGATTGATCATGCACTGATCACTTGGATATCATGCACTGATCACGTGGCTGATCATACACTGTTCACGTGTCTGACCATGCACTGATCACGTGGCTGATCATACACTGCTCACGTAACTGATCATGCACTGATCACGTAACTGATCATGCACTGATCACGTGGCTGATCATGCACTGATCACGTGGCTACATGCACTGATCACGTGACTGATCATGCACTGATCACGTGACTGATCATGCACTGATCACGTGGCTATCATGCACTGATCACGTGGCTGATCATGCAATGATCACGCAGCTACCATGTACTGGTCACGTGACTGATCATGCACTGATCACGTAATTGATCATGCACTGATCACGTGGCTTATCATGCACTGATCATGTGACTGATCATGCACTGATCATGTTTGGTGTCATACACTGATCATGTGCCTCTGGAGGCAATGAACATAGAGCTGAGTAGGCAGGAAACAGTCAGCAGGCTATAATCATGGAACTCAGCTCTGAGAAATCATGCTGCTCAGCTGGCAATAATCAAGTAGATGAGCAGGCAGGAATTACATAGCACAGGTGGCAATTGTCAAGCAGATGACAGGCAGGAATCGTGCAGCTCAGCTGGCAATTGTCAAGCAGATGAGCAGACAGTAATCACGCAGCTCATCAGGCACTGATCACGTGACTGATCATGCACTGATCACGTGGCTGATCACACACTGATCACGTGACTGATCATGCACTGATCACGTGGCTATCATGCACTGATCACGTGACTGATCATGCACTGATCACGTAATATCATGCACTGATCACGTGGCTGATCATGCACTGATCACGTGGCTGATCATGCACTGATCACGTGACTGATCATGCACTGATCACGTGGCTATCATGCACTGATCACGTGGCTGATCATGCACTGATCACGGACTGATCATGCACTGATCACGTGCTATCATGCACTGATCACATGACTGATCATGCACTGATCACGTGGCTGATCATGCACTGATCACGTGACTGATCATGCACTGATCACGTGACTGATCATGCACTGATCACGTGGCTGATCATGCACTGATCACGTGGCTATCATGCACTGATCACGTGACTGATCATGCACTGATCACGTGACTGATCATGCACTGATCACGTGGCTATCATGCACTGATCACGTGGCTGATCATGCACTGATCACGCAGCTACCATGTACTGGTCACGTGACTGATCATGCACTGATCACGTAACTGATCATGCACTGATCACGTGGCTATCATGCACTATCACGTGGCTGATCATGCACTGATCACGTGCCTGATCATGCACTGATCACGTGACTGATCATGCACTGATCACGTAGCTATCATGCACTGATCACGTGGCTGATCATGCACTGATCACGTGGCTGATCATGCACTGATCACGTGGCTATCATGCACTGATCACGTGGCTGATCATGCACTGATACCGTGACAGACCATGGACTGATCACATGACTATCATGTAGTGATCACGTGACTTAATGGCACTGATCATGTGACTGATCATGCGCTGATCATGTTTGCTATCATACACTGATCATGTGCCTCTGGAGGCAATAAACAAAGAGCTGAGTAGGCACGAATCAAACAGTCAGCAGGCAATAATCATGGAACTCAGCTGTGAGGAATCATGCTGCTCAGCTGGCAATAATCAAGCAGCTGAGCAGGCAGGAATTACGCAGCACATCTGGCAATTGTCAAGCAGATGAGCAGACAGTAATCACGCAGCTCAGCAGGCCCTGATCACGTGACTGAGCATGCACTGTTCACGTGGCTGATCATACACTGATCACGTGATTGATCATGCACTGATCACTTGGATATCATGCACTGATCACGTGGCTGATCATACACTGTTCACGTGTCTGACCATGCACTGATCACGTGGCTGATCATACACTGCTCACGTAACTGATCATGCACTGATCACGTGGCTATCATGCACTGATCACGTGGCTGAACATGCACTGTTCACGTGGCTGATCACACACCTGTCACGTGACTGATCATGCACTGATCACGTGGCACTCATGCACTGATCACGTGGCTGATCATACTCTGCTCACGTAACTGATCATGCACACATCACGTGGCTTTCATTCACTGCTCACGTGGCTCGTCATGCAATGATCACGTAGCTACCATATACTGGTCACGTGACTGATCATGCACAGATCACGTAAATGATCATGCACTGATCACGTGACTGATCATGCACTGATCACGTGGCTATCATGCTCTGCTCAGGTGGCTGATCATGCAATGATCACGTAGCAAACATGTACTGGTCACGTGACTGATCATGCACTGATCACGTAATTGATCATGCACTGATCACGTGGCTCATCATGCACTGATCACGTGGCTGATCACACATGTATCACGTGACTGATCATGCACTGATCACGTGGCTCTCATGCACTGATCACGTGGCTATCATGCACTGATCACGTGGATATCATGCACTGATCACGTGACTGATCATGCACTGATCACGTGGATGATCATGCACTGATCACGTGACTGATCATGCACTGATCACGTGGCTATCATGCACTGATCACGTGGCTGATCATGCACTGATCACGTGACTGATCATGCACTGATCACGTGACTATCATGCACTGATCACGTGGCTGATCATGCACTGATCACGTAGCTATCATGCACTGGTCACGTGACTGATCATGCACTGATCACGTGCTGATCATGCACTGATCACGTGGCTGATCATGCACTGATCACGTGACTGATCATGCACTGATCACGTGGCTGATCATGCACTGATCACGTGGCTATCATGCACTGATCACGTGGCTGATCATGCATGATCACGTAGCTACCATGCACTGATCACGTGACTGATCATGCACTGATCACGTGACTGATCATGCACTGATCACGTGACTGATCATGCACTGATCACGTGACTGATCATGCACTGATCACGTGGCTATCATGCACTGATCACGTGGCTGATCATGCACTGATCACGTAGCAACCATGTACTGATCACGTGACTGATCATGCACTGATCACGTAATTGATCATGCACTGATCACGTGGCTGATCATGCACTGATCACGTGACTGATCATGCACTGATCACGTGACTGATCATGCACTGATCACGTGGCTATCATGCACTGATCACGTGGCTGATCATGCACTGATCACGTGACTGATCATGCACTGATCACGTGACTGATCATGCACTGATCACGTGGCTATCATGCACTGATCACGTGGCTGATCATGCACTGATCACGTGGCTGATCATGCACTGATCACGTGACTGATCATGCACTGATCACGTGGTATCATGCACTGATCACGTGGCTGATCATGCACTGATCACGTGGCTGATCATGCACTGATCACGTGGCTATCATGCACTGATCACGTGGCTGATCATGCACTGATCACGTAGCTTACATGCACTGATCACGTGACTGATCATGCACTGATCACGTGACTGATCATGCACTGATCACGTGACTGATCATGCACTGATCACGTGGCTATCATGCACTGATCACGTGGCTGATCATGCAATGATCACGTAGCTACCATGTACTGGTCACGTGACTGATCATGCACTGATCACGTAATTGATCATGCACTGATCACGTGGCTGATCATGCACTGATCACGTGACTGATCATGCACTGATCACGTGACTGATCATGCACTGATCACGTGGCTATCATGCACTGATCACGTGGCTGATCATGCACTGATCACGTGACTGATCATGCACTGATCACGTGACTGATCATGCACTGATCACGTGGATATCATGCACTGATCACGTGGCTGATCATGCACTGATCACGTGTCTGATCATGCACTGATCACGTGGCTGATCATGCACTGATCACGTAACTGATCATGCACTGATCACGTGGCTATCATGCACTGATCACGTGGCTGATCATGCACTGATCACGTGGCTGATCACACACTGTCACGTGACTGATCATGCACTGATCACGTGGCACTCATGCACTGATCACGTGGCTGATCATGCACTGATCACGTGACTGATCATGCACTGATCACGTGGCTATCATGCACTGATCACGTGGCTGATCATGCAATGATCACGTAGCTACCATATACTGGTCACGTGACTGATCATGCACTGATCACGTAAATGATCATGCACTGATCACGTGACTGATCATGCACTGATCACGTGACTGATCATGCACTGATCACGTGGCACTCATGCACTGATCACGTGGCTGATCATACACTGATCACGTGACTGATCATGCACTGATCACGTGGCTATCATGCACTGATCACGTGGCTGTCATGCACTGATCACGTAGCTACATATACTGATCACGTGACTGATCATGCACTGATCACGACTGATCATGCACTGATCACGTGACTGATCATGCACTGATCACGTGGCTATCATGCACTGATCACGTGGCTGATCATGCACTGATCACGTAGCAACCATGTACTGGTCACGTGACTGATCATGCACTGATCACGTAATTGATCATGCACTGATCACGTGGCTGATCATGCACTGATCACGTGGCTGATCACACATGATCACGTGACTGATCATGCACTGATCACGTGGCTATCATGCACTGATCACGTGGCTGATCATGCACTGATCACGTGGATATCATGCACTGATCACGTGGCTATCATGCACTGATACCATGCACTGATCACGTGGCTGATCACACACGATCACGTGACTGATCATGCACTGATCACGTGACTGATCATGCACTGATCACGTGGCTGATCATGCACTGATCACGTGGCTATCATGCACTGATCACGTGGCTGTCATGCAATGATCACGTAGCTACATATACTGATCACGTGACTGATCATGCACTGATCACGTGACTGATCATGCACTGATCACGTGACTGATCATGCACTGATCACGTGGCTATCATGCACTGATCACGTGGCTGATCATGCACTGATCACGTAGCAACCATGCACTGGTCACGTGACTGATCATGCACTGATCACGTAATTGATCATGCACTGATCACGTGGCTGATCATGCACTGATCACGTGGCTGATCACACATGATCACGTGACTGATCATGCACTGATCACGTGGCTATCATGCACTGATCACGTGGCTATCATGCACTGATCACGTGGATATCATGCACTGATCACGTGGCTATCATGCACTGATACCATGCACTGATCACGTGGCAGATCACACTATCACATGACTGATCATGCACTGATCACGTGACAATCATGCACTGATCACGTGGCTATCATGCACTGATCACGTGGCTGATCATGCACTGATCACGTAGCTACCATGCACTGATCACGTGACTGATCATGCACTGATCACGTAATTGATCATGCACTGATCACGTGGCTGATCATGCACTGATCACGTGGCTGATCATGCACTGATCACGTGGCTGATCATGCACTGATCACGTGGCTGATCATGCACTGATCACGTGACTGATCATGCACTGATCACGTGGCTATCATGCACTGATCACGTGGCTGATCATGCACTGATCACGCAGCTACATGCACTGTCACGTGACTGATCATGCACTGATCACGTGACTGATCATGCACTGATCACGTGGCTATCATGCACTGATCACGTGGCTATCATGCACTGATCACGTGGCTGATCACACACGTATCACGTGACTGATCATGCACTGATCACGTGACTGATCATGCACTGATCACGTGGCTATCATGCACTGATCACGTGGCTGATCATGCACTGATCACGTGACTGATCATGCACTGATCACTGGCTATCATGCACTGATCACGTGGCTATCATGCACTGATCACGTGGCTGATCATGCACTGATCACGTGACTGATCATGCACTGATCACGTCTATATCATGCACTGATCACGTGACTGATCATGCACTGATCACGTGGCTGATCATGCACTGATCACGTGACTGATCATGCACTGATCACGTGGCTATCATGCACTGATCACGTGGCTGATCATAACTGATCACGTGACTGATCATGCACTGATCACGTGGCTATCATGCACTGATCACGTGGCTGATCATGCACTGATCACGTAGCTACCATGCACTGATCACGTGACTGATCATGCACTGATCACGTAACTGATCATGCACTGATCACGTGGCTGATCATGCACTGATCACGTGACTGATCATGCACTGATCACGTGGCTGATCATGCACTGATCACGTGACTGATCATGCACTGATCACGTGGCTATCATGCACTGATCACGTGGCTGATCATGCACTGATCACGTAGCTATCATGCACTGATCACGTGACTGATCATGCACTGATCACGTGACTGATCATGCACTGATCACGTGACTGATCATGCACTGATCACGTGACTGATCATGCACTGATCACGTGGCTGATCATGCACTGATCACGTGGCTGATCATGCACTGATCACGTGACTGATCATGCACTGATCACGTGACTGATCATGCACTGATCACGTGGCTATCATGCACTGATCACGTGGCTGATCATGCACTGATCACGTGACTGATCATGCACTGATCACGTGACTGATCATGCACTGATCACGTGGCTATCATGCACTGATCACGTGGCTGATCATGCACTGATCACGTGGCTGATCATGCACTGATCACGTGACTGATCATGCACTGATCACGTGGCTATCATGCACTGATCACGTGACTATCATGCACTGATCACGTGGCTGATCATGCACTGATCACGTGACTGATCATGCACTGATCACGTGGTATCATGCACTGATCACGTGGCTGATCATGCACTGATCACGTGTCTGATCATGCACTGATCACGTGGCTGATCATGCACTGATCACGTAGCTGATCATGCACTGATCACGTGGCTATCATGCACTGATCACGTGGCTGATCATGCACTGATCACGTGGCTGACATGCACTGATCACGTGACTGATCATGCACTGTCACGTGACTGATCATGCACTGATCACGTGACTGATCATGCACTGATCACGTGGCTATCATGCACTGATCACGTGGCTGATCATGCACTGATCACGTACTTACCATGCACTGATCACGTGACTGATCATGCACTGATCACGTGACTGATCATGCACTGATCACGTGGCTATCATGCACTGATCACGTGGCTGATCATGCACTGATCACGTGCCTGATCATGCACTGATCACGTGACTGATCATGCACTGATCACGTGGCTATCATGCACTGATCACGTGGCTATCATGCACTGATCACGTGGCTGATCATGCACTGATCACGTGACTGATCATGCACTGATCACGTGACTGATCATGCACTGATCACGTGGCTATCATGCACTGATCACGTGGCTGATCATGCACTGATCACGTGGCTGATCATGCACTGATCACGTGGCTGATCATGCACTGATCACGTGACTGATCATGCACTGATCACGTGGCTATCATGCACTGATCACGTGGCTGATCATGCACTGATCACGTGGCTGATCATGCACTGTCACGTGACTGATCATGCACTGATCACGTGGCACTCATGCACTGATATCATGCACTGGTCACGTGTGTGATCGCACTGATCACGTGACTGATCATGCACTGATCACGTGGCTATCATGCACTGATCACGTGGCTGATCATGCAATGATCACGTAGCTACCATGTACTGGTCACGTGACTGATCATGCACTGATCACGTGGCTGATCATGCACTGATCACGTGACTGATCATGCACTGATCACGTGACTGATCATGCACTGATCACGTGGCTATCATGCACTGATCACGTGGCTGATCATGCACTGATCACGCAGCTACCATGCACTGATCACGTGACTGATCATGCACTGATCACGTGACTGATCATGCACTGATCACGTGGCTTATCATGCATTGATCATGTGACTGATCATGTGCTGATCATGTTTGCTATCATACACTGATCATGTGCCTCTGGAGGCAATGAACAAAGAGCTGAGTAGGCAGGAATCAGTAGGCAATAATCATGGAACTCAGCTGTGAGAATCATGCTGCTCAGCTGGCAATAATCAAGCAGCTGAGCAGGCAGGAATTACGCAGCACAGCTGGCAATTGTCAAGCAGATGACAGGCAGGAATCGTGCAGCTCAGCTGGCAATTGTCAAGCAGATGAGCAGACAGTAATCACGCAGCTCAGCAGGCCCTGATCACGTGACTGAGCATGCACTGTTCACGTGGCTGATCATGCACTGATCACGTGATTGATCATGCACTGATCACGTAATTGTCATGCACTGATCACGTGGCTGATCATGCACTGATCACGTGGCTGATCATGCACTGATCACGTGACTGATCATGCACTGATCACGTAGCTATCATGCACTGATCACGTGGCTGATCATGCACTGATCACGGGACTGATCATGCACTGAACGTGCTATCATGCACTGATACATGACTGATCATGCACTGATCACGTGGCTGATCATGCACTGATCACGTGACTGATCATGCACTGATCACGTGACTGATCATGCACTGATCACGTGGCTATCATGCACTGATCACGTGGCTGATCATGCACTGATCACGTGACTGATCATGCACTGATCACGTGGCTGATCATGCACTGATCACGTGGCTGATCATGCACTGATCACGTAGCTATCATGTACTGATCACGTGACTGATCATGCACTGATCACGTAATTGATCATGCACTGATCACGTGGCTGATCATGCACTGATCACGTGACTGATCATGCACTGATCACGTGACTGATCATGCACTGATCACGTGGCTATCATGCACTGATCACGTGGCTGATCATGCACTGATCACGTGACTGATCATGCACTGATCACGTGACTGATCATGCACTGATCACGTGGCTATCATGCACTGATCACGTGGCTGATCATGCACTGATCACGTGGCTGATCATGCACTGATCACGTGACTGATCATGCACTGATCACGTGGCTATCATGCACTGATCACGTGGCTATCATGCACTGATCACGTGGCTGATCATGCACTGATCACGTGACTGATCATGCACTGATCACGTGGTATCATGCACTGATCACGTGGCTGATCATGCACTGATCACGTGGCTGATCATGCACTGATCACGTGGCTGATCATGCACTGATCACGTAGCTGATCATGCACTGATCACGTGGCTATCATGCACTGATCACGTGGCTGATCATGCACTGATCACGTAGCTTACATGCACTGATCACGTGACTGATCATGCACTGATCACGTAATTGATCATGCACTGATCACGTGACTGATCATGCACTGATCACGTGACTGATCATGCACTGATCACGTGGCTATCATGCACTGATCACGTGGCTGATCATGCAATGATCATAGCTACCATGTACTGGTCACGTGACTGATCATGCACTGATCACGTAATTGATCATGCACTGATCACGTGGCTGATCATGCACTGATCACGTGACTGATCATGCACTGATCACGTGACTGATCATGCACTGATCACGTGGCTATCATGCACTGATCACGTGGCTGATCATGCACTGATCACGTGACTGATCATGCACTGATCACGTGACTGATCATGCACTGATCACGTGGCTATCATGCACTGATCACGTGCTGATCATGCACTGATCACGTGACTGATCATGCACTGATCACGTGGCTGATCATGCACTGATCACGTGACTGATCATGCACTGATCACGTGGCTATCATGCACTGATCACGTGGCTGATCATGCACTGATCACGTGACTGATCATGCACTGATCACGTGACTGATCATGCACTGATCACGTGGCTATCATGCACTGATCACGTCTATATCATGCACTGATCACGTGACTGATCATGCACTGATCACGTGGCTGATCATGCACTGATCACGTGACTGATCATGCACTGATCACGTGGCTATCATGCACTGATCACGTGGCTGATCATAACTGATCACGTGACTGATCATGCACTGATCACGTGACTATCATGCACTGATCACGTGGCTGATCATGCACTGATCACGTAGCTATCATGCACTGGTCACGTGACTGATCATGCACTGATCACGTGACTGATCATGCACTGATCACGTGGCTGATCATGCACTGATCACGTGACTGATCATGCACTGATCACGTGGCTGATCATGCACTGATCACGTGACTGATCATGCACTGATCACGTGGCTATCATGCACTGATCACGTGGCTGATCATGCACTGATCACGTAGCTACCATGCACTGATCACGTGACTGATCATGCACTGATCACGTAACTGATCATGCACTGATCACGTGACTGATCATGCACTGATCACGTGACTGATCATGCACTGATCACGTGGCTGATCATGCACTGATCACGTGGCTGATCATGCACTGATCACGTGACTGATCATGCACTGATCACGTGACTGATCATGCACTGATCACGTGGCTATCATGCACTGATCACGTGGCTGATCATGCACTGATCACGTGACTGATCATGCACTGATCACGTGACTGATCATGCACTGATCACGTGGCTATCATGCACTGATCACGTGGCTGATCATGCACTGATCACGTGGCTGATCATGCACTGATCACGTGACTGATCATGCACTGATCACGTGGCTATCATGCACTGATCACGTGACTGATCATGCACTGATCACGTGGCTGATCATGCACTGATCACGTGACTGATCATGCACTGATCACGTGGTATCATGCACTGATCACGTGGCTGATCATGCACTGATCACGTGGCTGATCATGCACTGATCACGTGGCTGATCATGCACTGATCACGTGGCTGATCATGCACTGATCACGTGGCTATCATGCACTGATCACGTGGCTGATCATGCACTGATCACGTGGCTTACATGCACTGATCACGTGACTGATCATGCACTGTCACATGACTGATCATGCACTGATCACGTGACTGATCATGCACTGATCACGTGGCTATCATGCACTGATCACGTGGCTGATCATGCACTGATCACGTACTGATCATGCACTGATCACGTGACTGATCATGCACTGATCACGTGACTGATCATGCACTGATCACGTGGCTATCATGCACTGATCACGTGGCTGATCATGCACTGATCACGTGGCTGATCATGCACTGATCACGTGACTGATCATGCACTGATCACGTGGCTATCATGCACTGATCACGTGGCTATCATGCACTGATCACGTGGCTGATCATGCACTGATCACGTGACTGATCATGCACTGATCACGTGACTGATCATGCACTGATCACGTGGCTATCATGCACTGATCACGTGGCTGATCATGCACTGATCACGTGGCTGATCATGCACTGATCACGTGGCTGATCATGCACTGATCACGTGACTGATCATGCACTGATCACGTGGCTATCATGCACTGATCACGTGGCTGATCATGCACTGATCACGTGGCTGATCATGCACTGTCACGTGACTGATCATGCACTGATCACGTGGCACTCATGCACTGATATCATGCACTGGTCACGTGTGTGATCGCACATGTATCACGTGACTGATCATGCACTGATCACGTGGCTATCATGCACTGATCACGTGGCTGATCATGCAATGATCACGTAGCTACCATGTACTGGTCACGTGACTGATCATGCACTGATCACGTGGCTGATCATGCACTGATCACGTGACTGATCATGCACTGATCACGTGACTGATCATGCACTGATCACGTGGCTATCATGCACTGATCACGTGGCTGATCATGCACTGATCACGCAGCTACCATGCACTGATCACGTGACTGATCATGCACTGATCACGTAATTGATCATGCACTGATCACGTGGCTTATCATGCATTGATCATGTGACTCATCATGTGCTGATCATGTTTGCTGTCATACACTGATCATGTGCCTCTGGAGGCAATGAACAAAGAGCTGAGTAGGCAGGAATCAGTAGGCAATAATCATGGAACTCAGCTGTGAGAAATCATGCTGCTCAGCTGGCAATAATCAAGTGATGAGCAGGCAGGAATTATGCAGCACAGCTGGCAATTGTCAAGCAGATGACAGGCAGGAATCGTGCAGCTCAGCTGGCAATTGTCAAGCAGATGAGCAGACAGTAATCACGCAGCTCAGCAGGCCCTGATCACGTGACTGAGCATGCACTGTTCACGTGGCTGATCATGCACTGATCACGTGATTGATCATGCACTGATCACGTGATTGTCATGCACTGATCACGTGGCTGATCATGCACTGATCACGTGGCTGATCATGCACTGATCACGTGACTGATCATGCACTGATCACGTGGCTATCATGCACTGATCACGTGGCTGATCATGCACTGATCACGGGACTGATCATGCACTGAACGTGGCTATCATGCACTGATACATGACTGATCATGCACTGATCACGTGGCTGATCATGCACTGATCACGTGACTGATCATGCACTGATCACGTGACTGATCATGCACTGATCACGTGGCTATCATGCACTGATCACGTGGCTGATCATGCACTGATCACGTGACTGATCATGCACTGATCACGTGGCTGATCATGCACTGATCACGTGGCTGATCATGCACTGATCACGTAGCAATCATGTACTGATCACGTGACTGATCATGCACTGATCACGTAATTGATCATGCACTGATCACGTGGCTGATCATGCACTGATCACGTGACTGATCATGCACTGATCACGTGACTGATCATGCACTGATCACGTGGCTATCATGCACTGATCACGTGGCTGATCATGCACTGATCACGTGACTGATCATGCACTGATCACGTGACTGATCATGCACTGATCACGTGGCTATCATGCACTGATCACGTGGCTGATCATGCACTGATCACGTGGCTGATCATGCACTGATCACGTGACTGATCATGCACTGATCACGTGGCTATCATGCACTGATCACGTGGCTATCATGCACTGATCACGTGGCTGATCATGCACTGATCACGTGACTGATCATGCACTGATCACGTGGTATCATGCACTGATCACGTGGCTGATCATGCACTGATCACGTGGCTGATCATGCACTGATCACGTGGCTGATCATGCACTGATCACGTAGCTGATCATGCACTGATCACGTGGCTATCATGCACTGATCACGTGGCTGATCATGCAATGATCACGTAGCTGACATGCACTGATCACGTGACTGATCATGCACTGATCACGTAATTGATCATGCACTGATCACGTGACTGATCATGCACTGATCACGTGACTGATCATGCACTGATCACGTGGCTATCATGCACTGCTCACGTGGCTGATCATGCAATGATCACGTAGCTACCATGTACTGATCACGTGACTGATCATGCACTGATCACGTAATTGATCATGCACTGATCACGTGGCTGATCATGCACTGATCACGTGACTGATCATGCACTGATCACGTGACTGATCATGCACTGATCACGTGGCTATCATGCACTGATCACGTGGCTGATCATGCACTGATCACGTGACTGATCATGCACTGATCACGTGACTGATCATGCACTGATCACGTGGCTATCATGCACTGATCACGTGCTGATCATGCACTGATCACGTGACTGATCATGCACTGATCACGTGGCTGATCATGCACTGATCACGTGACTGATCATGCACTGATCACGTGGCTATCATGCACTGATCACGTGGCTGATCATGCACTGATCACGTGACTGATCATGCACTGATCACGTGACTGATCATGCACTGATCACGTGGCTATCATGCACTGATCACGTGATATCATGCACTGATCACGTGACTGATCATGCACTGATCACGTGGCTGATCATGCACTGATCACGTGACTGATCATGCACTGATCACGTGGCTATCATGCACTGATCACGTGGCTGATCATGCACTGATCACGTGACTGATCATGCACTGATCACGTGGCTATCATGCACTGATCACGTGGCTGATCATGCAATGATCACGTAGCTACCATGTACTGGTCACGTGACTGATCATGCACTGATCACGTAACTGATCATGCACTGATCACGTGGCTGATCATGCACTGATCACGTGACTGATCATGCACTGATCACGTGGCTGATCATGCACTGATCACGTGACTGATCATGCACTGATCACGTGGCTATCATGCACTGATCACGTGGCTGATCATGCACTGATCACGTGGCTACATGCACTGATCACGTGACTGATCATGCACTGATCACGTGACTGATCATGCACTGATCACGTGGCTTATCATGCACTGATCATGTGACTGATCATGCGCTGATCATGTTTGCTATCTTACACTGATCATGTGCCTCTGGAGGCAATGAACAAAGAGCTGAGTAGGCACGAATCAGTCAGGCAATAATCATGGAACTCAGCTGTGAGAAATCATGCTGCTCAGCTGGCAATAATCAGCAGCTGAGCAGGCAGGAATTATGCAGCACAGCTGGCAATTGTCAAGCAGATGACAGGCAGGAATCGTGCAGCTCAGCTGGCAATTGTCAAGCAGATGAGCAGACAGTAATCACGCAGCTCAGCAGGCCCTGATCACGTGACTGAGCATGCACTGTTCACGTGGCTGATCATGCACTGATCACGTGATTGATCATGCACTGATCACGTGATTGTCATGCACTGATCACGTGGCTGATCATGCACTGATCACGTGGCTGATCATGCACTGATCACGTGACTGATCATGCACTGATCACGTAGCTATCATGCACTGATCACGTGGCTGATCATGCACTGATCACGGGACTGATCATGCACTGATGTGGCGCTATCATGCACTGATACATGACTGATCATGCACTGATCACGTGGCTGATCATGCACTGATCACGTGACTGATCATGCACTGATCACGTGACTGATCATGCACTGATCACGTGGCTATCATGCACTGATCACGTGGCTGATCATGCACTGATCACGTGACTGATCATGCACTGATCACGTGGCTGATCATGCACTGATCACGTGGCTGATCATGCACTGATCACGTAGCTACCATGTACTGATCACGTGACTGATCATGCACTGATCACGTAATTGATCATGCACTGATCACGTGGCTGATCATGCACTGATCACGTGACTGATCATGCACTGATCACGTGACTGATCATGCACTGATCACGTGGCTATCATGCACTGATCACGTGGCTGATCATGCACTGATCACGTGACTGATCATGCACTGATCACGTGACTGATCATGCACTGATCACGTGGCTATCATGCACTGATCACGTGGCTGATCATGCACTGATCACGTGGCTGATCATGCACTGATCACGTGACTGATCATGCACTGATCACGTGGCTATCATGCACTGATCACGTGGCTATCATGCACTGATCACGTGGCTGATCATGCACTGATCACGTGACTGATCATGCACTGATCACGTGGCTATCATGCACTGATCACGTGGCTGATCATGCACTGATCACGTGGCTGATCATGCACTGATCACGTGGCTGATCATGCACTGATCACGTAGCTGATCATGCACTGATCACGTGGCTATCATGCACTGATCACGTGGCTGATCATGCACTGATCACGTAGCTGACATGCACTGATCACGTGACTGATCATGCACTGATCACGTAATTGATCATGCACTGATCACGTGACTGATCATGCACTGATCACGTGACTGATCATGCACTGATCACGTGGCTATCATGCACTGATCACGTGGCTGATCATGCAATGATCACATAGCTACCATGTACTGGTCACGTGACTGATCATGCACTGATCACGTAATTGATCATGCACTGATCACGTGGCTGATCATGCACTGATCACGTGACTGATCATGCACTGATCACGTGACTGATCATGCACTGATCACGTGGCTATCATGCACTGATCACGTGGCTGATCATGCACTGATCACGTGACTGATCATGCACTGATCACGTGACTGATCATGCACTGATCACGTGGCTATCATGCACTGATCACGTGCTGATCATGCACTGATCACGTGACTGATCATGCACTGATCACGTGGCTGATCATGCACTGATCACGTGACTGATCATGCACTGATCACGTGGCTATCATGCACTGATCACGTGGCTGATCATGCACTGATCACGTGACTGATCATGCACTGATCACGTGACTGATCATGCACTGATCACGTGGCTATCATGCACTGATCACGTCTATCATGCACTGATCACGTGACTGATCATGCACTGATCACGTGGCTGATCATGCACTGATCACGTGACTGATCATGCACTGATCACGTGGCTATCATGCACTGATCACGTGGCTGATCATAACTGATCACGTGACTGATCATGCACTGATCACGTGACTATCATGCACTGATCACGTGGCTGATCATGCACTGATCACGTAGCTACCATGCACTGATCACGTGACTGATCATGCACTGATCACGTAACTGATCATGCACTGATCACGTGGCTGATCATGCACTGATCACGTGACTGATCATGCACTGATCACGTGGCTGATCATGCACTGATCACGTGACTGATCATGCACTGATCACGTGGCTATCATGCACTGATCACGTGGCTGATCATGCACTGATCACGTAGCTACCATGCACTGATCACGTGACTGATCATGCACTGATCACGTGACTGATCATGCACTGATCACGTGACTGATCATGCACTGATCACGTGACTGATCATGCACTGATCACGTGATTGATCATGCACTGATCACGTGGCTGATCATGCACTGATCACGTGACTGATCATGCACTGATCACGTGACTGATCATGCACTGATCACGTGGCTATCATGCACTGATCACGTGGCTGATCATGCACTGATCACGTGACTGATCATGCACTGATCACGTGACTGATCATGCACTGATCACGTGGCTATCATGCACTGATCACGTGGCTGATCATGCACTGATCACGTGGCTGATCATGCACTGATCACGTGACTGATCATGCACTGATCACGTGGCTATCATGCACTGATCACGTGACTATCATGCACTGATCACGTGGCTGATCATGCACTGATCACGTGACTGATCATGCACTGATCACGTGGTATCATGCACTGATCACGTGGCTGATCATGCACTGATCACGTGTCTGATCATGCACTGATCACGTGGCTGATCATGCACTGATCACGTGGCTGATCATGCACTGATCACGTGGCTATCATGCACTGATCACGTGGCTGATCATGCACTGATCACGTGGCTGACATGCACTGATCACGTGACTGATCATGCACTGTCACGTGACTGATCATGCACTGATCACGTGACTGATCATGCACTGATCACGTGGCTATCATGCACTGATCACGTGGCTGATCATGCACTGATCACGTACTTACCATGCACTGATCACGTGACTGATCATGCACTGATCACGTGACTGATCATGCACTGATCACGTGGCTATCATGCACTGATCACGTGGCTGATCATGCACTGATCACGTGGCTGATCATGCACTGATCACGTGACTGATCATGCACTGATCACGTGGCTATCATGCACTGATCACGTGGCTATCATGCACTGATCACGTGGCTGATCATGCACTGATCACGTGACTGATCATGCACTGATCACGTGACTGATCATGCACTGATCACGTGGCTATCATGCACTGATCACGTGGCTGATCATGCACTGATCACGTGACTGATCATGCACTGATCACGTGGCTGATCATGCACTGATCACGTGACTGATCATGCACTGATCACGTGGCTATCATGCACTGATCACGTGGCTGATCATGCACTGATCACGTGGCTGATCATGCACTGTCACGTGACTGATCATGCACTGATCACGTGGCACTCATGCACTGATATCATGCACTGGTCACGTGTGTGATCGCACATGATCACGTGACTGATCATGCACTGATCACGTGGCTATCATGCACTGATCACGTGGCTGATCATGCAATGATCACGTAGCTACCATGTACTGGTCACGTGACTGATCATGCACTGATCACGTGGCTGATCATGCACTGATCACGTGACTGATCATGCACTGATCACGTGACTGATCATGCACTGATCACGTGGCTATCATGCACTGATCACGTGGCTGATCATGCACTGATCACGCAGCTACCATGCACTGATCACATGACTGATCATGCACTGATCACGTAACTGATCATGCACTGATCACGTGGCTTATCATGCATTGATCATGTGACTGATCATGTGCTGATCATGTTTGCTATCATACACTGATCATGTGCCTCTGGAGGCAATGAACAAAGAGCTGAGTAGGCAGGAATCAGTCAGGCAATAATCATGGAACTCAGCTGTGAGAAATCATGCTGCTCAGCTGGCAATAATCAAGCAGATGAGCAGGCAGGAATTACGCAGCACAGCTGGCAATTGTCAAGCAGATGACAGGCAGGAATCGTGCAGCTCAGCTGGCAATTGTCAAGCAGATGAGCAGACAGTAATCACGCAGCTCAGCAGGCCCTGATCACGTGACTGAGCATGCACTGTTCACGTGGCTGATCATGCACTGATCACGTGACTGATCATGCACTGATCACGTGGCTGTCATGCACTGATCACGTGGCTGATCATGCACTGATCACGTGGCTGATCATGCACTGATCACGTGACTGATCATGCACTGATCACGTGGCTATCATGCACTGATCACGTGGCTGATCATGCACTGATCACGGGACTGATCATGCACTGAACGTGGCGCTATCATGCACTGACTACATGACTCACATGCACTGATCACGTGGCTGATCATGCACTGATCACGTGACTGATCATGCACTGATCACGTGACTGATCATGCACTGATCACGTGGCTATCATGCACTGATCACGTGGCTGATCATGCACTGATCACGTGACTGATCATGCACTGATCACGTGGCTGATCATGCACTGATCACGTGGCTGATCATGCACTGATCACGTAGCAATCATGTACTGATCACGTGACTGATCATGCACTGATCACGTAATTGATCATGCACTGATCACGTGGCTGATCATGCACTGATCACGTGACTGATCATGCACTGATCACGTGACTGATCATGCACTGATCACGTGGCTATCATGCACTGATCACGTGGCTGATCATGCACTGATCACGTGACTGATCATGCACTGATCACGTGACTGATCATGCACTGATCACGTGGCTATCATGCACTGATCACGTGGCTGATCATGCACTGATCACGTGGCTGATCATGCACTGATCACGTGACTGATCATGCACTGATCACGTGGCTATCATGCACTGATCACGTGGCTATCATGCACTGATCACGTGGCTGTCATGCACTGATCACGTGACTGATCATGCACTGATCACGTGGTATCATGCACTGATCACGTGGCTGATCATGCACTGATCACGTGTCTGATCATGCACTGATCACGTGGCTGATCATGCACTGATCACGTAGCTGATCATGCACTGATCACGTGGCTATCATGCACTGATCACGTGGCTGATCATGCACTGATCACGTAGCTGACATGCACTGATCACGTGACTGATCATGCACTGATCACGTAATTGATCATGCACTGATCACGTGACTGATCATGCACTGATCACGTGACTGATCATGCACTGATCACGTGGCTATCATGCACTGATCACGTGGCTGATCATGCAATGATCACATAGCTACCATGTACTGGTCACATGACTGATCATGCACTGATCACGTAATTGATCATGCACTGATCACGTGGCTGATCATGCACTGATCACGTGACTGATCATGCACTGATCACGTGACTGATCATGCACTGATCACGTGGCTATCATGCACTGATCACGTGGCTGATCATGCACTGATCACGTGACTGATCATGCACTGATCACGTGACTGATCATGCACTGATCACGTGGATATCATGCACTGATCACGTGCTGATCATACACTGATCACGTGTCTGATCATGCACTGATCACGTGGCTGATCATGCACTGATCACGTAACTGATCATGCACTGATCACGTGGCTATCATGCACTGATCACGTGGCTGATCATGCACTGATCACGTGGCTGATCACACACTGTCACGTGACTGATCATGCACTGATCACGTGGCACTCATGCACTGATCACGTGGCTGATCATACACTGATCACGTAACTGATCATGCACACATCACGTGGCTATCATGCACTGCTCACGTGGCTGATCATGCAATGATCACGTAGCTACCATATACTGGTCACGTGACTGATCATGCACTGATCACGTAAATGATCATGCACTGATCACGTGACTGATCATGCACTGATCACGTGACTGATCATGCACTGATCACGTGGCTATCATGCACTGCTCACGTGGCTGATCATGCAATGATCACGTAGCAACCATGTACTGGTCACGTGACTGATCATGCACTGATCACGTAATTGATCATGCACTGATCACGTGGCTCATCATGCACTGATCACGTGGCTGATCACACACGTATCACGTGACTGATCATGCACTGATCACGTGGCTATCATGCACTGATCACGTGGCTATCATGCACTGATCACGTGGCTGATCATGCACTGATCACGTGGCTACCATGCACTGATCACGTGACTGATCATGCACTGATCACGTAACTGATCATGCACTGATCACGTGGCTGATCATGCACTGATCACGTGGCTATCATGCACTGATCACGTGGCTGATCATGCACTGATCACGAAGCTATCATGTACTGATCACGTGACTGATCATGCACTGATCACGTGGCTGATCATGCACTGATCACGTGACTGATCATGCACTGATCACGTGGCTATCATGCACTGATCACGTGGCTATCATGCACTGATCACGCAGCTACCATGCACTGATCACGTGACTGATCATGCACTGATCACGTAATTGATCATGCACTGATCACGTGGCTGATCATGCACTGATCACGTGACTGATCATGCACTGATCACGTGACTGATCATGCACTGATCACGTGGCTATCATGCACTGATCACGTGGCTGATCATGCACTGATCACGTGCCTGATCATGCACTGATCACGTGACTGATCATGCACTGATCACGTGGCTATCATGCACTGATCACGTGGCTGATCATGCACTGATCACGTGGCTGATCATGCACTGATCACGTGACTGATCATGCACTGATCACGTGGCTATCATGCACTGATCACGTGGCTATCATGCACTGATCACGTGGCTGATCATGCACTGATCACGTGACTGATCATGCACTGATCACGTGGTATCATGCACTGATCACGTGGCTGATCATGCACTGATCACGTGACTGATCATGCACTGATCACGTGGCTGATCATGCACTGATCACGTGGCTGATCATGCACTGATCACGTGGCTATCATGCACTGATCACGTGGCTGATCATGCACTGATCACGTAGCTGACATGCACTGATCACGTGACTGATCATGCACTGATCACGTGACTGATCATGCACTGATCACGTGACTGATCATGCACTGATCACGTGACTGATCATGCACTGATCACGTGGCTATCATGCACTGATCACGTGGCTGATCATGCAATGATCACATAGCTACCATGCACTGATCACGTGACTGATCATGCACTGATCACGTAATTGATCATGCACTGATCACGTGGCTGATCATGCACTGATCACGTGACTGATCATGCACTGATCACGTGACTGATCATGCACTGATCACGTGGCTATCATGCACTGATCACGTGGCTGATCATGCACTGATCACGTGACTGATCATGCACTGATCACGTGACTGATCATGCACTGATCACGTGGATATCATGCACTGATCACGTGGCTGATCATACACTGATCACGTGTCTGACCATGCACTGATCACGTGGCTGATCATACACTGATCACGTAACTGATCATGCACTGATCACGTGGCTATCATGCACTGATCACGTGGCTGATCATGCACTGATCACGTGGCTGATCACACACTGTCACGTGACTGATCATGCACTGATCACGTGGCACTCATGCACTGATCACGTGGCTGATCATACACTGATCACGTAACTGATCATGCACACATCACGTGGCTATCATGCACTGCTCACGTGGCTGATCATGCAATGATCACGTAGCTACCATATACTGGTCACGTGACTGATCATGCACTGATCACGTAAATGATCATGCACTGATCACGTGACTGATCATGCACTGATCACGTGACTGATCATGCACTGATCACGTGGCTATCATGCACTGCTCACGTGGCTGATCATGCAATGATCACGTAGCAACATGTACTGGTCACGTGACTGATCATGCACTGATCACGTAATTGATCATGCACTGATCACGTGACTCATCATGCACTGATCACGTGGCTGATCACACACTATCACGTGACTGATCATGCACTGATCACGTGGCTATCATGCACTGATCACGTGACTGATCATGCACTGATCACGTGGCTGATCATGCACTGATCACGTGGCTGATCATGCACTGATCACGTGGCTATCATGCACTGATCACGTGGCTGATCATGCACTGATCACGTGGCTATCATGCACTGATCACGTGACTGATCATGCACTGATCACGTAATTGATCATGCACTGATCACGTGGCTGATCATGCACTGATCACGTGACTGATCATGCACTGATCACGTGACTGATCATGCACTGATCACGTGGCTATCATGCACTGATCACGTGGCTGATCATGCACTGATCACGTGACTGATCATGCACTGATCACGTGACTGATCATGCACTGATCACGTGGCTATCATGCACTGATCACGTGGCTGATCATGCACTGATCACGTGGCTGTCATGCATGATCACGTGACTGATCATGCACTGATCACGTGGTATCATGCACTGATCACGTGGCTGATCATGCACTGATCACGTGACTGATCATGCACTGATCACGTGGCTGATCATGCACTGATCACGTGGCTATCATGCACTGATCACGTGGCTGATCATGCACTGATCACGCAGCTACCATGTACTGGTCACATGACTGATCATGCACTGATCACGTGATTGATCATGCACTGATCACCTGACTTATCATGCATTGATCATGTGACTGATCATGTGCTGATCATGTTTGCTGTCATACACTGATCATGTGCCTCTGGAGGCAATGAACAAAGAGCTGAGTAGGCAGGAAACAGTCAGCAGGCAATAATCATGGAACTCAGCTCTGAGAAATCATGCTGCTCAGCTGGCAATAATCAAGCAGCTGAGCAGGCAGGAATTACGCAGCACAGGTGGCAATTGTCAAGCAGATGACAGGCAGGAATCGTGCAGCTCAGCTGGCAATTGTCAAGCAGATGAGCAGACAGTAATCACGCAGCTCAGCAGGCCCTGATCACGTGACTGAGCATGCACTGTTCACGTGGCTGATCATACACTGATCACGTGAATGATCATGCACTGATCACGTGGCTATCATGCACTGATCACGTGATTGATCATGCACTGATCACGTAATTGCATGCACTGATCACGTGGCTGATCATGCACTGATCACGTGGCTGATCATGCACTGATCACGTGACTGATCATGCACTGATCACGTGGTATCATGCACTGATCACGTGGCTGATCATACACTGATCACGGGACTGATCATGCACTGATCACGGCGCTATCATGCACTGAATACATGACTCACATGCACTGATCACGTGATGATCATGCACTGATCACGTGGCTGATCATGCACTGATCACGTGACTGATCATGCACTGATCACGTGGCTATCATGCACTGATCACGTGACTGCGCATGCACTGATCACGTGGCTGATCATGCACTGATCACATGGCTCATCATGCACTGATCACGTGTTTATCAGGCAATGATCAGTGACTGACAGGCGCTGATCATGGGACTGTGCACGCACTGATCACGTGGCTATCATGCACTGATCACGTGACTGCGCATGCACTGATCACGTGGCTGTTCGGGCACTGATCACGTGTTTATCAGGCAGTGATCAGTGACTGACAGGCGCTGATCAGGGGACTGTGCACGCACTGATCAGGTGGCTGATCAGGAACTGACCACCTGACTGCGCATGCAGTGATCACGTGGCTGGTCGTTCACTGATCACGTGTTTATCATACGGTGATCACGTGACTGAGAGGCGCTGATCACGTGACTGTGCCGTCAGTGATCACGTGGCTGAGCAGGCACTGATATCGTGACTGAGCATGCACTGATCATGTGCCGGGAGCCTGGGAGGCATTCCACTCTGGACAAAGGTCATGAGGAAGGAGGCTCGGCATACGCAAATGCGGGATCGAGCCTCAGGAGTCCACCCGGATATTCTCGAGCATCTCCCCCCAAAAAAACTGAGTCTGCCTACTGTATTGCTTTGTGCTCTCACCTCTGATTTCACTGGGGGCTGTCCCCCACCACCATCTCGCTCTCTCTGTCAAAGAGTTAACTTACAGCTCCAATTCATAAAGTTCCTTGTCATTCTTCCCTTTAACTTCCAGCTGAGTCTCCATCTGGAGCGCGGAACCCACCACGCTTACTAATTATGCCTGGGCTGCTAAGACCCACTCGAGAAGGTGTCTAGGGTGAGGCACCTTTCGCTATTCGAGAGGGCGCCTGCGGCCTACGTAAGTGGTGCAAACTTCTTGTCTTGAAGTTTGATTGGTCTTCCGCGTAAACCAAGCTACTCAGTCTCTTTTCTCCACCGAATTTTCCTACTGAGCTCTCCTCATACTATTATTCTTGACATCTCTGATTAGCATATAAATAGTCGCCTAGGCCATCTCTCCTTCGAATACCCTGGATCAGTTGGGGCTGGTCCCGGCAGGTGGCGACCGAACAGGGACCTCAGGAGGCAATACTCAAAGAGCTGAGCAGACACGAACCACGCAATCAGCAGGCAATAAGCATGGAGCTCAGCAGTGACGAATCATGCTGCTCAACTGGCAATAATCAAGCACGTGACCAGGCAGGAATCACGCAGCTCAGCTGGCAATTGTCATGCAGATGAGCCGGCAGGAATCACGCAGCTCAGCAGGCCCTGATCACGTGACTCTGCAGGCACTGATCACGTGGCTGATCAAGTACAGATCACGTGACTGAGCATGCACTGATCACGTGGCTATCATGCACTGATGACGTGACTGCGCATGCACTGATGACGTGGCTGATCATGCACTGATCACATGGCTCATCATGCTCTGATCACGTGTTTATCAGGCAATGATCAGTGACTGACAGGCGCTGATCATGGGACTGTGCACGCACTGATCACGTGGCTATCATGCACTGATCACGTGACTGCGCATGCACTGATGACGTGGCTGTTCGGGCACTGATCACGTGTTTATCAGGCAGTGATCAGTGACTGACAGGCGCTGATCAGGGGACTGTGCACGCACTGATCAGGTGGCTGATCAGGAACTGACCACCTGACCGCGCATGCAGTGATCACGTGGCTGGTCGTTCACTGATCACGTGTTTATCATACGGTGATCACGTGACTGAGAGGCGCTGATCACGTGACTGTGCCGTCAGTGATCACGTGGCTGAGCAGGCACTGATATCGTGACTGAGCATGCACTGATCATGTGCCGGGAGCCGGGGAGGCATTCCACTCTGGACAAAGGTCATGAGGAAGGAGGCTCGGCATACGCAAATGCGGGATCGAGCCTCAGGAGTCCACCCGGATATTCTCGAGCATCTCCCCCAAAAAAACTGAGTCTGCCTACTGTATTGCTTTGTGCTCTCACCTCTGATTTCACTGGGGGCTGTCCCCCACCACCATCTCGCTCTCTCTGTCAAAGAGTTAACTTACAGCTCCAATTCATAAAGTTCCTTGTCATTCTTCCCTTTAACTTCCAGCTGAGTCTCCATCTGGAGCGCGGAACCCACCACGCTTACTAATTATGCCTGGGCTGCTAAGACCCACTCGAGAAGGTGTCTAGGGTGAGGCACCTTTCGCTATTCGAGAGGGCGCCTGCGGCCTACGTAAGTGGTGCAAACTTCTTGTCTTGAAGTTTGATTGGTCTTCCGCGTAAACCAAGCTACTCAGTCTCTTTTCTCCACCGAATTTTCCTACTGAGCTCTCCTCATACTATTATTCTTGACATCTCTGATTAGCATATAAATAGTAGCCTAGGCCATCTCTCCTTCGAATACCCTGGATCAGTTGGGGCTGGTCCCTGGCAGGTGGCGACCGAACAGGGACCTCACGAGGCAATACTCAAAGAGCTGAGCAGACACGAACCACGCAATCAGCAGGCAATAAGCATGGAGCTCAGCAGTGACGAATCATGCTGCTCAACTGGCAATAATCAAGCACGTGACCAGGCAGGAATCACGCAGCTCAGATCGCAATTGTCATGCAGATGAGCCGGCAGGAATCACGCAGCTCAGCAGGCCCTGATCACGTGACTCTCCAGGCACTGATCACGTGGCTGATCAAGTACAGATCACGTGACTGAGCATGCACTGATCACGTGGCTCATCATGCACTGATCACGTGTTTATCAGGCAATGATCAGTGACTGACAGGCGCTGATCAAGGGACTGTGCACGCACTGATCCCGTGGCTATCATGCACTGATCACGTGACTGCGCATGCACTGATGACGTGGCTGTTCGGGCACTGATCACGTGTTTATCAGGCAGTGATCAGTGACTGACAGGCGCTGATCAGGGGACTGTGCACGCACTGATCAGGTGGCTGATCAGGAACTGACCACCTGACCGCGCATGCAGTGATCACGTGGCTGGTCGTTCACTGATCACGTGTTTATCATACGGTGATCACGTGACTGAGAGGCGCTGATCACGTGACTGTGCCGTCAGTGATCACGTGGCTGAGCAGGCACTGATATCGTGACTGAGCATGCACTGATCATGTGCCGGGAGCCTGGGAGGCATTCCACTCTGGACAAAGGTCATGAGGAAGGAGGCTCGGCATACGCAAATGCGGGATCGAGCCTCAGGAGTCCACCCGGATATTCTCGAGCATCTCCCCCAAAAAAACTGAGTCTGCCTACTGTATTGCTTTGTGCTCTCACCTCTGATTTCACTGGGGGCTGTCCCCCACCACCATCTCGCTCTCTCTGTCAAAGAGTTAACTTACAGCTCCAATTCATAAAGTTCCTTGTCATTCTTCCCTTTAACTTCCAGCTGAGTCTCCATCTGGAGCGCGGAACCCACCACGCTTACTAATTATGCCTGGGCTGCTAAGACCCACTCGAGAAGGTGTCTAGGGTGAGGCACCTTTCGCTATTCGAGAGGGCGCCTGCGGCCTACGTAAGTGGTGCAAACTTCTTGTCTTGAAGTTTGATTGGTCTTCCGCGTAAACCAAGCTACTCAGTCTCTTTTCTCCACCGAATTTTCCTACTGAGCTCTCCTCATACTATTATTCTTGACATCTCTGATTAGCATATAAATAGTCGCCTAGGCCATCTCTCCTTCGAATACCCTGGATCAGTTGGGGCTGGTCCCCGGCAGGTGGCGACCGAACAGGGACCTCAGGAGGCAATACTCAAAGAGCTGAGCAGACACGAACCACGCAATCAGCAGGCAATAAGCATGGAGCTCAGCAGTGACGAATCATGCTGCTCAACTGGCAATAATCAAGCACGTGACCAGGCAGGAATCACGCAGCTCAGCTGGCAATTGTCAAGCAGATGAGCCGACAGGAATCACGCAGCTCAGCTGGCAATTGTCATGCAGATGAGCCGGCAGGAATCACGCAGCTCAGCAGGCCCTGATCACGTGACTCTGCAGGCACTGATCACGTGGCTGATCAAGTCCAGATCACGTGACTGAGCATGCACTGATCACGTGGCTATCATGCACTGATGACGTGACTGCGCATGCACTGATGACGTGGCTGATCGGGCACTGATCACATGGCTCATCATGCACTGATCACGTGTTTATCAGGCAATGATCAGTGACTGACAGGCGCTGATCATGGGACTGTGCACGCACTGATCACGTGGCTATCATGCACTGATCACGTGACTGCGCATGCACTGATGACGTGGCTGTTCGGGCACTGATCACGTGTTTATCAGGCAGTGATCAGTGACTGACAGGCGCTGATCAGGGGACTGTGCACGCACTGATCAGGTGGCTGATCAGGAACTGACCACCTGACCGCGCATGCAGTGATCACGTGGCTGGTCGTTCACTGATCACGTGTTTATCATACGGTGATCACGTGACTGAGAGGCGCTGATCACGTGACTGTGCCGTCAGTGATCACGTGGCTGAGCAGGCACTGATATCGTGACTGAGCATGCACTGATCATGTGCCGGGAGCCGGGGAGGCATTCCACTCTGGACAAAGGTCATGAGGAAGGAGGCTCGGCATACGCAAATGCGGGATCGAGCCTCAGGAGTCCACCCGGATATTCTCGAGCATCTCCCCCAAAAAAACCGGAGTCTGCCTACTGTATTGCTTTGTGCTCTCACCTCTGATTTCACTGGGGGCTGTCCCCCACCACCATCTCGCTCTCTCTGTCAAAGAGTTAACTTACAGCTCCAATTCATAAAGTTCCTTGTCATTCTTCCCTTTAACTTCCAGCTGAGTCTCCATCTGGAGCGCGGAACCCACCACGCTTACTAATTATGCCTGGGCTGCTAAGACCCACTCGAGAAGGTGTCTAGGGTGAGGCACCTTTCGCTATTCGAGAGGGCGCCTGCGGCCTACGTAAGTGGTGCAAACTTCTTGTCTTGAAGTTTGATTGGTCTTCCGCGTAAACCAAGCTACTCAGTCTCTTTTCTCCACCGAATTTTCCTACTGAGCTCTCCTCATACTATTATTCTTGACATCTCTGATTAGCATATAAATAGTCGCCTAGGCCATCTCTCCTTCGAATACCCTGGATCAGTTGGGGCTGGTCCCCGGCAGGTGGCGACCGAACAGGGACCTCAGGAGGCAATACTCAAAGAGCTGAGCAGACACGAACCACGCAATCAGCAGGCAATAAGCATGGAGCTCAGCAGTGACGAATCATGCTGCTCAACTGGCAATAATCAAGCACGTGACCAGGCAGGAATCACGCAGCTCAGCTGGCAATTGTCAAGCAGATGAGCCGACAGGAATCACGCAGCTCAGCTGGCAATTGTCATGCAGATGAGCCGGCAGGAATCACGCAGCTCAGCAGGCCCTGATCACGTGACTCTGCAGGCACTGATCACGTGGCTGATCAAGTCCAGATCACGTGACTGAGCATGCACTGATCACGTGGCTATCATGCACTGATGACGTGACTGCGCATGCACTGATGACGTGGCTGATCGGGCACTGATCACATGGCTCATCATGCACTGATCACGTGTTTATCAGGCAATGATCAGTGACTGACAGGCGCTGATCATGGGACTGTGCACGCACTGATCACGTGGCTATCATGCACTGATCACGTGACTGCGCATGCACTGATGACGTGGCTGTTCGGGCACTGATCACGTGTTTATCAGGCAGTGATCAGTGACTGACAGGCGCTGATCAGGGGACTGTGCACGCACTGATCAGGTGGCTGATCAGGAACTGACCACCTGACCGCGCATGCAGTGATCACGTGGCTGGTCGTTCACTGATCACGTGTTTATCATACGGTGATCACGTGACTGAGAGGC
The DNA here is from genome assembly GCF_032452875.1 of Bos javanicus. Taxonomy (NCBI): domain Eukaryota; kingdom Metazoa; phylum Chordata; class Mammalia; order Artiodactyla; family Bovidae; genus Bos; species Bos javanicus. Next base: position 219,456 of record NW_026893942.1, read on the forward strand.
GCTGATCACGTGACTGTGCCGTCAGTGATCACGTGGCTGAGCAGGCACTGATATCGTGACTGAGCATGCACTGATCATGTGCCGGGAGCCGGGGAGGCATTCCACTCTGGACAAAGGTCATGAGGAAGGAGGCTCGGCATACGCAAATGCGGGATCGAGCCTCAGGAGTCCACCCGGATATTCTCGAGCATCTCCCCCCAAAAAACCGGAGTCTGCCTACTGTATTGCTTTGTGCTCTCACCTCTGATTTCACTGGGGGCTGTCCCCCACCACCATCTCGCTCTCTCTGTCAAAGAGTTAACTTACAGCTCCAATTCATAAAGTTCCTTGTCATTCTTCCCTTTAACTTCCAGCTGAGTCTCCATCTGGAGCGCGGAACCCACCACGCTTACTAATTATGCCTGGGCTGCTAAGACCCACTCGAGAAGGTGTCTAGGGTGAGGCACCTTTCGCTATTCGAGAGGGCGCCTGCGGCCTACGTAAGTGGTGCAAACTTCTTGTCTTGAAGTTTGATTGGTCTTCCGCGTAAACCAAGCTACTCAGTCTCTTTTCTCCACCGAATTTTCCTACTGAGCTCTCCTCATACTATTATTCTTGACATCTCTGATTAGCATATAAATAGTCGCCTAGGCCATCTCTCCTTCGAATACCCTGGATCAGTTGGGGCTGGTCCCCGGCAGGTGGCGACCGAACAGGGACCTCAGGAGGCAATACTCAAAGAGCTGAGCAGACACGAACCACGCAATCAGCAGGCAATAAGCATGGAGCTCAGCAGTGACGAATCATGCTGCTCAACTGGCAATAATCAAGCACGTGACCAGGCAGGAATCACGCAGCTCAGCTGGCAATTGTCAAGCAGATGAGCCGACAGGAATCACGCAGCTCAGCTGGCAATTGTCATGCAGATGAGCCGGCAGGAATCACGCAGCTCAGCAGGCCCTGATCACGTGACTCTGCAGGCACTGATCACGTGGCTGATCAAGTCCAGATCACGTGACTGAGCATGCACTGATCACGTGGCTATCATGCACTGATGACGTGACTGCGCATGCACTGATGACGTGGCTGATCGGGCACTGATCACATGGCTCATCATGCACTGATCACGTGTTTATCAGGCAATGATCAGTGACTGACAGGCGCTGATCATGGGACTGTGCACGCACTGATCACGTGGCTATCATGCACTGATCACGTGACTGCGCATGCACTGATGACGTGGCTGTTCGGGCACTGATCACGTGTTTATCAGGCAGTGATCAGTGACTGACAGGCGCTGATCAGGGGACTGTGCACGCACTGATCAGGTGGCTGATCAGGAACTGACCACCTGACCGCGCATGCAGTGATCACGTGGCTGGTCGTTCACTGATCACGTGTTTATCATACGGTGATCACGTGACTGAGAGGCGCTGATCACGTGACTGTGCCGTCAGTGATCACGTGGCTGAGCAGGCACTGATATCGTGACTGAGCATGCACTGATCATGTGCCGGGAGCCGGGGAGGCATTCCACTCTGGACAAAGGTCATGAGGAAGGAGGCTCGGCATACGCAAATGCGGGATCGAGCCTCAGGAGTCCACCCGGATATTCTCGAGCATCTCCCCCAAAAAAACCGGAGTCTGCCTACTGTATTGCTTTGTGCTCTCACCTCTGATTTCACTGGGGGCTGTCCCCCACCACCATCTCGCTCTCTCTGTCAAAGAGTTAACTTACAGCTCCAATTCATAAAGTTCCTTGTCATTCTTCCCTTTAACTTCCAGCTGAGTCTCCATCTGGAGCGCGGAACCCACCACGCTTACTAATTATGCCTGGGCTGCTAAGACCCACTCGAGAAGGTGTCTAGGGTGAGGCACCTTTCGCTATTCGAGAGGGCGCCTGCGGCCTACGTAAGTGGTGCAAACTTCTTGTCTTGAAGTTTGATTGGTCTTCCGCGTAAACCAAGCTACTCAGTCTCTTTTCTCCACCGAATTTTCCTACTGAGCTCTCCTCATACTATTATTCTTGACATCTCTGATTAGCATATAAATAGTCGCCTAGGCCATCTCTCCTTCGAATACCCTGGATCAGTTGGGGCTGGTCCCCGGCAGGTGGCGACCGAACAGGGACCTCAGGAGGCAATACTCAAAGAGCTGAGCAGACACGAACCACGCAATCAGCAGGCAATAAGCATGGAGCTCAGCAGTGACGAATCATGCTGCTCAACTGGCAATAATCAAGCACGTGACCAGGCAGGAATCACGCAGCTCAGCTGGCAATTGTCAAGCAGATGAGCCGACAGGAATCACGCAGCTCAGCTGGCAATTGTCATGCAGATGAGCCGGCAGGAATCACGCAGCTCAGCAGGCCCTGATCACGTGACTCTGCAGGCACTGATCACGTGGCTGATCAAGTCCAGATCACGTGACTGAGCATGCACTGATCACGTGGCTATCATGCACTGATGACGTGACTGCGCATGCACTGATGACGTGGCTGATCGGGCACTGATCACATGGCTCATCATGCACTGATCACGTGTTTATCAGGCAATGATCAGTGACTGACAGGCGCTGATCATGGGACTGTGCACGCACTGATCACGTGGCTATCATGCACTGATCACGTGACTGCGCATGCACTGATGACGTGGCTGTTCGGGCACTGATCACGTGTTTATCAGGCAGTGATCAGTGACTGACAGGCGCTGATCAGGGGACTGTGCACGCACTGATCAGGTGGCTGATCAGGAACTGACCACCTGACCGCGCATGCAGTGATCACGTGGCTGGTCGTTCACTGATCACGTGTTTATCATACGGTGATCACGTGACTGAGAGGCGCTGATCACGTGACTGTGCCGTCAGTGATCACGTGTGAGCTGAGCAGCATGCACTGATCATGTGCCGGGAGCCGGGGAGGCATTCCACTCTGGACAAAGGTCATGAGGAAGGAGGCTCGGCATACGCAAATGCGGGATCGAGCCTCAGGAGTCCACCCGGATATTCTCGAGCATCTCCCCCCAAAAAAACCGGAGTCTGCCTACTGTATTGCTTTGTGCTCTCACCTCTGATTTCACTGGGGGCTGTCCCCCACCACCATCTCGCTCTCTCTGTCAAAGAGTTAACTTACAGCTCCAATTCATAAAGTTCCTTGTCATTCTTCCCTTTAACTTCCAGCTGAGTCTCCATCTGGAGCGCGGAACCCACCACGCTTACTAATTATGCCTGGGCTGCTAAGACCCACTCGAGAAGGTGTCTAGGGTGAGGCACCTTTCGCTATTCGAGAGGGCGCCTGCGGCCTACGTAAGTGGTGCAAACTTCTTGTCTTGAAGTTTGATTGGTCTTCCGCGTAAACCAAGCTACTCAGTCTCTTTTCTCCACCGAATTTTCCTACTGAGCTCTCCTCATACTATTATTCTTGACATCTCTGATTAGCATATAAATAGTCGCCTAGGCCATCTCTCCTTCGAATACCCTGGATCAGTTGGGGCTGGTCCCCGGCAGGTGGCGACCGAACAGGGACCTCAGGAGGCAATACTCAAAGAGCTGAGCAGACACGAACCACGCAATCAGCAGGCAATAAGCATGGAGCTCAGCAGTGACGAATCATGCTGCTCAACTGGCAATAATCAAGCACGTGACCAGGCAGGAATCACGCAGCTCAGCTGGCAATTGTCAAGCAGATGAGCCGACAGGAATCACGCAGCTCAGCTGGCAATTGTCATGCAGATGAGCCGGCAGGAATCACGCAGCTCAGCAGGCCCTGATCACGTGACTCTGCAGGCACTGATCACGTGGCTGATCAAGTCCAGATCACGTGACTGAGCATGCACTGATCACGTGGCTATCATGCACTGATGACGTGACTGCGCATGCACTGATGACGTGGCTGATCGGGCACTGATCACATGGCTCATCATGCACTGATCACGTGTTTATCAGGCAATGATCAGTGACTGACAGGCGCTGATCATGGGACTGTGCACGCACTGATCACGTGGCTATCATGCACTGATCACGTGACTGCGCATGCACTGATGACGTGGCTGTTCGGGCACTGATCACGTGTTTATCAGGCAGTGATCAGTGACTGACAGGCGCTGATCAGGGGACTGTGCACGCACTGATCAGGTGGCTGATCAGGAACTGACCACCTGACCGCGCATGCAGTGATCACGTGGCTGGTCGTTCACTGATCACGTGTTTATCATACGGTGATCACGTGACTGAGAGGCGCTGATCACGTGACTGTGCCGTCAGTGATCACGTGGCTGAGCAGGCACTGATATCGTGACTGAGCATGCACTGATCATGTGCCGGGAGCCGGGGAGGCATTCCACTCTGGACAAAGGTCATGAGGAAGGAGGCTCGGCATACGCAAATGCGGGATCGAGCCTCAGGAGTCCACCCGGATATTCTCGAGCATCTCCCCCCAAAAAAACCGGAGTCTGCCTACTGTATTGCTTTGTGCTCTCACCTCTGATTTCACTGGGGGCTGTCCCCCACCACCATCTCGCTCTCTCTGTCAAAGAGTTAACTTACAGCTCCAATTCATAAAGTTCCTTGTCATTCTTCCCTTTAACTTCCAGCTGAGTCTCCATCTGGAGCGCGGAACCCACCACGCTTACTAATTATGCCTGGGCTGCTAAGACCCACTCGAGAAGGTGTCTAGGGTGAGGCACCTTTCGCTATTCGAGAGGGCGCCTGCGGCCTACGTAAGTGGTGCAAACTTCTTGTCTTGAAGTTTGATTGGTCTTCCGCGTAAACCAAGCTACTCAGTCTCTTTTCTCCACCGAATTTTCCTACTGAGCTCTCCTCATACTATTATTCTTGACATCTCTGATTAGCATATAAATAGTCGCCTAGGCCATCTCTCCTTCGAATACCCTGGATCAGTTGGGGCTGGTCCCCGGCAGGTGGCGACCGAACAGGGACCTCAGGAGGCAATACTCAAAGAGCTGAGCAGACACGAACCACGCAATCAGCAGGCAATAAGCATGGAGCTCAGCAGTGACGAATCATGCTGCTCAACTGGCAATAATCAAGCACGTGACCAGGCAGGAATCACGCAGCTCAGCTGGCAATTGTCAAGCAGATGAGCCGACAGGAATCACGCAGCTCAGCTGGCAATTGTCATGCAGATGAGCCGGCAGGAATCACGCAGCTCAGCAGGCCCTGATCACGTGACTCTGCAGGCACTGATCACGTGGCTGATCAAGTCCAGATCACGTGACTGAGCATGCACTGATCACGTGGCTATCATGCACTGATGACGTGACTGCGCATGCACTGATGACGTGGCTGATCGGGCACTGATCACATGGCTCATCATGCACTGATCACGTGTTTATCAGGCAATGATCAGTGACTGACAGGCGCTGATCATGGGACTGTGCACGCACTGATCACGTGGCTATCATGCACTGATCACGTGACTGCGCATGCACTGATGACGTGGCTGTTCGGGCACTGATCACGTGTTTATCAGGCAGTGATCAGTGACTGACAGGCGCTGATCAGGGGACTGTGCACGCACTGATCAGGTGGCTGATCAGGAACTGACCACCTGACCGCGCATGCAGTGATCACGTGGCTGGTCGTTCACTGATCACGTGTTTATCATACGGTGATCACGTGACTGAGAGGCGCTGATCACGTGACTGTGCCGTCAGTGATCACGTGGCTGAGCAGGCACTGATATCGTGACTGAGCATGCACTGATCATGTGCCGGGAGCCGGGGAGGCATTCCACTCTGGACAAAGGTCATGAGGAAGGAGGCTCGGCATACGCAAATGCGGGATCGAGCCTCAGGAGTCCACCCGGATATTCTCGAGCATCTCCCCCCAAAAAAACCGAGTCTGCCTACTGTATTGCTTTGTGCTCTCACCTCTGATTTCACTGGGGGCTGTCCCCCACCACCATCTCGCTCTCTCTGTCAAAGAGTTAACTTACAGCTCCAATTCATAAAGTTCCTTGTCATTCTTCCCTTTAACTTCCAGCTGAGTCTCCATCTGGAGCGCGGAACCCACCACGCTTACTAATTATGCCTGGGCTGCTAAGACCCACTCGAGAAGGTGTCTAGGGTGAGGCACCTTTCGCTATTCGAGAGGGCGCCTGCGGCCTACGTAAGTGGTGCAAACTTCTTGTCTTGAAGTTTGATTGGTCTTCCGCGTAAACCAAGCTACTCAGTCTCTTTTCTCCACCGAATTTTCCTACTGAGCTCTCCTCATACTATTATTCTTGACATCTCTGATTAGCATATAAATAGTCGCCTAGGCCATCTCTCCTTCGAATACCCTGGATCAGTTGGGGCTGGTCCCCGGCAGGTGGCGACCGAACAGGGACCTCAGGAGGCAATACTCAAAGAGCTGAGCAGACACGAACCACGCAATCAGCAGGCAATAAGCATGGAGCTCAGCAGTGACGAATCATGCTGCTCAACTGGCAATAATCAAGCACGTGACCAGGCAGGAATCACGCAGCTCAGCTGGCAATTGTCAAGCAGATGAGCCGACAGGAATCACGCAGCTCAGCTGGCAATTGTCATGCAGATGAGCCGGCAGGAATCACGCAGCTCAGCAGGCCCTGATCACGTGACTCTGCAGGCACTGATCACGTGGCTGATCAAGTCCAGATCACGTGACTGAGCATGCACTGATCACGTGGCTATCATGCACTGATGACGTGACTGCGCATGCACTGATGACGTGGCTGATCGGGCACTGATCACATGGCTCATCATGCACTGATCACGTGTTTATCAGGCAATGATCAGTGACTGACAGGCGCTGATCATGGGACTGTGCACGCACTGATCACGTGGCTATCATGCACTGATCACGTGACTGCGCATGCACTGATGACGTGGCTGTTCGGGCACTGATCACGTGTTTATCAGGCAGTGATCAGTGACTGACAGGCGCTGATCAGGGGACTGTGCACGCACTGATCAGGTGGCTGATCAGGAACTGACCACCTGACCGCGCATGCAGTGATCACGTGGCTGGTCGTTCACTGATCACGTGTTTATCATACGGTGATCACGTGACTGAGAGGCGCTGATCACGTGACTGTGCCGTCAGTGATCACGTGGCTGAGCAGGCACTGATATCGTGACTGAGCATGCACTGATCATGTGCCGGGAGCCGGGGAGGCATTCCACTCTGGACAAAGGTCATGAGGAAGGAGGCTCGGCATACGCAAATGCGGGATCGAGCCTCAGGAGTCCACCCGGATATTCTCGAGCATCTCCCCCCAAAAAACCGGAGTCTGCCTACTGTATTGCTTTGTGCTCTCACCTCTGATTTCACTGGGGGCTGTCCCCCACCACCATCTCGCTCTCTCTGTCAAAGAGTTAACTTACAGCTCCAATTCATAAAGTTCCTTGTCATTCTTCCCTTTAACTTCCAGCTGAGTCTCCATCTGGAGCGCGGAACCCACCACGCTTACTAATTATGCCTGGGCTGCTAAGACCCACTCGAGAAGGTGTCTAGGGTGAGGCACCTTTCGCTATTCGAGAGGGCGCCTGCGGCCTACGTAAGTGGTGCAAACTTCTTGTCTTGAAGTTTGATTGGTCTTCCGCGTAAACCAAGCTACTCAGTCTCTTTTCTCCACCGAATTTTCCTACTGAGCTCTCCTCATACTATTATTCTTGACATCTCTGATTAGCATATAAATAGTCGCCTAGGCCATCTCTCCTTCGAATACCCTGGATCAGTTGGGGCTGGTCCCCGGCAGGTGGCGACCGAACAGGGACCTCAGGAGGCAATACTCAAAGAGCTGAGCAGACACGAACCACGCAATCAGCAGGCAATAAGCATGGAGCTCAGCAGTGACGAATCATGCTGCTCAACTGGCAATAATCAAGCACGTGACCAGGCAGGAATCACGCAGCTCAGCTGGCAATTGTCAAGCAGATGAGCCGACAGGAATCACGCAGCTCAGCTGGCAATTGTCATGCAGATGAGCCGGCAGGAATCACGCAGCTCAGCAGGCCCTGATCACGTGACTCTGCAGGCACTGATCACGTGGCTGATCAAGTCCAGATCACGTGACTGAGCATGCACTGATCACGTGGCTATCATGCACTGATGACGTGACTGCGCATGCACTGATGACGTGGCTGATCGGGCACTGATCACATGGCTCATCATGCACTGATCACGTGTTTATCAGGCAATGATCAGTGACTGACAGGCGCTGATCATGGGACTGTGCACGCACTGATCACGTGGCTATCATGCACTGATCACGTGACTGCGCATGCACTGATGACGTGGCTGTTCGGGCACTGATCACGTGTTTATCAGGCAGTGATCAGTGACTGACAGGCGCTGATCAGGGGACTGTGCACGCACTGATCAGGTGGCTGATCAGGAACTGACCACCTGACCGCGCATGCAGTGATCACGTGGCTGGTCGTTCACTGATCACGTGTTTATCATACGGTGATCACGTGACTGAGAGGCGCTGATCACGTGACTGTGCCGTCAGTGATCACGTGGCTGAGCAGGCACTGATATCGTGACTGAGCATGCACTGATCATGTGCCGGGAGCCGGGGAGGCATTCCACTCTGGACAAAGGTCATGAGGAAGGAGGCTCGGCATACGCAAATGCGGGATCGAGCCTCAGGAGTCCACCCGGATATTCTCGAGCATCTCCCCCCAAAAACCCGAGTCTGCCTACTGTATTGCTTTGTGCTCTCACCTCTGATTTCACTGGGGGCTGTCCCCCACCACCATCTCGCTCTCTCTGTCAAAGAGTTAACTTACAGCTCCAATTCATAAAGTTCCTTGTCATTCTTCCCTTTAACTTCCAGCTGAGTCTCCATCTGGAGCGCGGAACCCACCACGCTTACTAATTATGCCTGGGCTGCTAAGACCCACTCGAGAAGGTGTCTAGGGTGAGGCACCTTTCGCTATTCGAGAGGGCGCCTGCGGCCTACGTAAGTGGTGCAAACTTCTTGTCTTGAAGTTTGATTGGTCTTCCGCGTAAACCAAGCTACTCAGTCTCTTTTCTCCACCGAATTTTCCTACTGAGCTCTCCTCATACTATTATTCTTGACATCTCTGATTAGCATATAAATAGTCGCCTAGGCCATCTCTCCTTCGAATACCCTGGATCAGTTGGGGCTGGTCCCCGGCAGGTGGCGACCGAACAGGGACCTCAGGAGGCAATACTCAAAGAGCTGAGCAGACACGAACCACGCAATCAGCAGGCAATAAGCATGGAGCTCAGCAGTGACGAATCATGCTGCTCAACTGGCAATAATCAAGCACGTGACCAGGCAGGAATCACGCAGCTCAGCTGGCAATTGTCAAGCAGATGAGCCGACAGGAATCACGCAGCTCAGCTGGCAATTGTCATGCAGATGAGCCGGCAGGAATCACGCAGCTCAGCAGGCCCTGATCACGTGACTCTGCAGGCACTGATCACGTGGCTGATCAAGTCCAGATCACGTGACTGAGCATGCACTGATCACGTGGCTATCATGCACTGATGACGTGACTGCGCATGCACTGATGACGTGGCTGATCGGGCACTGATCACATGGCTCATCATGCACTGATCACGTGTTTATCAGGCAATGATCAGTGACTGACAGGCGCTGATCATGGGACTGTGCACGCACTGATCACGTGGCTATCATGCACTGATCACGTGACTGCGCATGCACTGATGACGTGGCTGTTCGGGCACTGATCACGTGTTTATCAGGCAGTGATCAGTGACTGACAGGCGCTGATCAGGGGACTGTGCACGCACTGATCAGGTGGCTGATCAGGAACTGACCACCTGACCGCGCATGCAGTGATCACGTGGCTGGTCGTTCACTGATCACGTGTTTATCATACGGTGATCACGTGACTGAGAGGCGCTGATCACGTGACTGTGCCGTCAGTGATCACGTGGCTGAGCAGGCACTGATATCGTGACTGAGCATGCACTGATCATGTGCCGGGAGCCGGGGAGGCATTCCACTCTGGACAAAGGTCATGAGGAAGGAGGCTCGGCATACGCAAATGCGGGATCGAGCCTCAGGAGTCCACCCGGATATTCTCGAGCATCTCCCCCCAAAAAAACCGAGTCTGCCTACTGTATTGCTTTGTGCTCTCACCTCTGATTTCACTGGGGGCTGTCCCCCACCACCATCTCGCTCTCTCTGTCAAAGAGTTAACTTACAGCTCCAATTCATAAAGTTCCTTGTCATTCTTCCCTTTAACTTCCAGCTGAGTCTCCATCTGGAGCGCGGAACCCACCACGCTTACTAATTATGCCTGGGCTGCTAAGACCCACTCGAGAAGGTGTCTAGGGTGAGGCACCTTTCGCTATTCGAGAGGGCGCCTGCGGCCTACGTAAGTGGTGCAAACTTCTTGTCTTGAAGTTTGATTGGTCTTCCGCGTAAACCAAGCTACTCAGTCTCTTTTCTCCACCGAATTTTCCTACTGAGCTCTCCTCATACTATTATTCTTGACATCTCTGATTAGCATATAAATAGTCGCCTAGGCCATCTCTCCTTCGAATACCCTGGATCAGTTGGGGCTGGTCCCCGGCAGGTGGCGACCGAACAGGGACCTCAGGAGGCAATACTCAAAGAGCTGAGCAGACACGAACCACGCAATCAGCAGGCAATAAGCATGGAGCTCAGCAGTGACGAATCATGCTGCTCAACTGGCAATAATCAAGCACGTGACCAGGCAGGAATCACGCAGCTCAGCTGGCAATTGTCAAGCAGATGAGCCGACAGGAATCACGCAGCTCAGCTGGCAATTGTCATGCAGATGAGCCGGCAGGAATCACGCAGCTCAGCAGGCCCTGATCACGTGACTCTGCAGGCACTGATCACGTGGCTGATCAAGTCCAGATCACGTGACTGAGCATGCACTGATCACGTGGCTATCATGCACTGATGACGTGACTGCGCATGCACTGATGACGTGGCTGATCGGGCACTGATCACATGGCTCATCATGCACTGATCACGTGTTTATCAGGCAATGATCAGTGACTGACAGGCGCTGATCATGGGACTGTGCACGCACTGATCACGTGGCTATCATGCACTGATCACGTGACTGCGCATGCACTGATGACGTGGCTGTTCGGGCACTGATCACGTGTTTATCAGGCAGTGATCAGTGACTGACAGGCGCTGATCAGGGGACTGTGCACGCACTGATCAGGTGGCTGATCAGGAACTGACCACCTGACCGCGCATGCAGTGATCACGTGGCTGGTCGTTCACTGATCACGTGTTTATCATACGGTGATCACGTGACTGAGAGGCGCTGATCACGTGACTGTGCCGTCAGTGATCACGTGGCTGAGCAGGCACTGATATCGTGACTGAGCATGCACTGATCATGTGCCGGGAGCCGGGGAGGCATTCCACTCTGGACAAAGGTCATGAGGAAGGAGGCTCGGCATACGCAAATGCGGGATCGAGCCTCAGGAGTCCACCCGGATATTCTCGAGCATCTCCCCCCAAAAAAACCGGAGTCTGCCTACTGTATTGCTTTGTGCTCTCACCTCTGATTTCACTGGGGGCTGTCCCCCACCACCATCTCGCTCTCTCTGTCAAAGAGTTAACTTACAGCTCCAATTCATAAAGTTCCTTGTCATTCTTCCCTTTAACTTCCAGCTGAGTCTCCATCTGGAGCGCGGAACCCACCACGCTTACTAATTATGCCTGGGCTGCTAAGACCCACTCGAGAAGGTGTCTAGGGTGAGGCACCTTTCGCTATTCGAGAGGGCGCCTGCGGCCTACGTAAGTGGTGCAAACTTCTTGTCTTGAAGTTTGATTGGTCTTCCGCGTAAACCAAGCTACTCAGTCTCTTTTCTCCACCGAATTTTCCTACTGAGCTCTCCTCATACTATTATTCTTGACATCTCTGATTAGCATATAAATAGTCGCCTAGGCCATCTCTCCTTCGAATACCCTGGATCAGTTGGGGCTGGTCCCCGGCAGGTGGCGACCGAACAGGGACCTCAGGAGGCAATACTCAAAGAGCTGAGCAGACACGAACCACGCAATCAGCAGGCAATAAGCATGGAGCTCAGCAGTGACGAATCATGCTGCTCAACTGGCAATAATCAAGCACGTGACCAGGCAGGAATCACGCAGCTCAGCTGGCAATTGTCAAGCAGATGAGCCGACAGGAATCACGCAGCTCAGCTGGCAATTGTCATGCAGATGAGCCGGCAGGAATCACGCAGCTCAGCAGGCCCTGATCACGTGACTCTGCAGGCACTGATCACGTGGCTGATCAAGTCCAGATCACGTGACTGAGCATGCACTGATCACGTGGCTATCATGCACTGATGACGTGACTGCGCATGCACTGATGACGTGGCTGATCGGGCACTGATCACATGGCTCATCATGCACTGATCACGTGTTTATCAGGCAATGATCAGTGACTGACAGGCGCTGATCATGGGACTGTGCACGCACTGATCACGTGGCTATCATGCACTGATCACGTGACTGCGCATGCACTGATGACGTGGCTGTTCGGGCACTGATCACGTGTTTATCAGGCAGTGATCAGTGACTGACAGGCGCTGATCAGGGGACTGTGCACGCACTGATCAGGTGGCTGATCAGGAACTGACCACCTGACCGCGCATGCAGTGATCACGTGGCTGGTCGTTCACTGATCACGTGTTTATCATACGGTGATCACGTGACTGAGAGGCGCTGATCACGTGACTGTGCCGTCAGTGATCACGTGGCTGAGCAGGCACTGATATCGTGACTGAGCATGCACTGATCATGTGCCGGGAGCCGGGGAGGCATTCCACTCTGGACAAAGGTCATGAGGAAGGAGGCTCGGCATACGCAAATGCGGGATCGAGCCTCAGGAGTCCACCCGGATATTCTCGAGCATCTCCCCCCAAAAAACCGGAGTCTGCCTACTGTATTGCTTTGTGCTCTCACCTCTGATTTCACTGGGGGCTGTCCCCCACCACCATCTCGCTCTCTCTGTCAAAGAGTTAACTTACAGCTCCAATTCATAAAGTTCCTTGTCATTCTTCCCTTTAACTTCCAGCTGAGTCTCCATCTGGAGCGCGGAACCCACCACGCTTACTAATTATGCCTGGGCTGCTAAGACCCACTCGAGAAGGTGTCTAGGGTGAGGCACCTTTCGCTATTCGAGAGGGCGCCTGCGGCCTACGTAAGTGGTGCAAACTTCTTGTCTTGAAGTTTGATTGGTCTTCCGCGTAAACCAAGCTACTCAGTCTCTTTTCTCCACCGAATTTTCCTACTGAGCTCTCCTCATACTATTATTCTTGACATCTCTGATTAGCATATAAATAGTCGCCTAGGCCATCTCTCCTTCGAATACCCTGGATCAGTTGGGGCTGGTCCCCGGCAGGTGGCGACCGAACAGGGACCTCAGGAGGCAATACTCAAAGAGCTGAGCAGACACGAACCACGCAATCAGCAGGCAATAAGCATGGAGCTCAGCAGTGACGAATCATGCTGCTCAACTGGCAATAATCAAGCACGTGACCAGGCAGGAATCACGCAGCTCAGCTGGCAATTGTCAAGCAGATGAGCCGACAGGAATCACGCAGCTCAGCTGGCAATTGTCATGCAGATGAGCCGGCAGGAATCACGCAGCTCAGCAGGCCCTGATCACGTGACTCTGCAGGCACTGATCACGTGGCTGATCAAGTCCAGATCACGTGACTGAGCATGCACTGATCACGTGGCTATCATGCACTGATGACGTGACTGCGCATGCACTGATGACGTGGCTGATCGGGCACTGATCACATGGCTCATCATGCACTGATCACGTGTTTATCAGGCAATGATCAGTGACTGACAGGCGCTGATCATGGGACTGTGCACGCACTGATCACGTGGCTATCATGCACTGATCACGTGACTGCGCATGCACTGATGACGTGGCTGTTCGGGCACTGATCACGTGTTTATCAGGCAGTGATCAGTGACTGACAGGCGCTGATCAGGGGACTGTGCACGCACTGATCAGGTGGCTGATCAGGAACTGACCACCTGACCGCGCATGCAGTGATCACGTGGCTGGTCGTTCACTGATCACGTGTTTATCATACGGTGATCACGTGACTGAGAGGCGCTGATCACGTGACTGTGCCGTCAGTGATCACGTGGCTGAGCAGGCACTGATATCGTGACTGAGCATGCACTGATCATGTGCCGGGAGCCGGGGAGGCATTCCACTCTGGACAAAGGTCATGAGGAAGGAGGCTCGGCATACGCAAATGCGGGATCGAGCCTCAGGAGTCCACCCGGATATTCTCGAGCATCTCCCCCAAAAAAACCGGAGTCTGCCTACTGTATTGCTTTGTGCTCTCACCTCTGATTTCACTGGGGGCTGTCCCCCACCACCATCTCGCTCTCTCTGTCAAAGAGTTAACTTACAGCTCCAATTCATAAAGTTCCTTGTCATTCTTCCCTTTAACTTCCAGCTGAGTCTCCATCTGGAGCGCGGAACCCACCACGCTTACTAATTATGCCTGGGCTGCTAAGACCCACTCGAGAAGGTGTCTAGGGTGAGGCACCTTTCGCTATTCGAGAGGGCGCCTGCGGCCTACGTAAGTGGTGCAAACTTCTTGTCTTGAAGTTTGATTGGTCTTCCGCGTAAACCAAGCTACTCAGTCTCTTTTCTCCACCGAATTTTCCTACTGAGCTCTCCTCATACTATTATTCTTGACATCTCTGATTAGCATATAAATAGTCGCCTAGGCCATCTCTCCTTCGAATACCCTGGATCAGTTGGGGCTGGTCCCCGGCAGGTGGCGACCGAACAGGGACCTCAGGAGGCAATACTCAAAGAGCTGAGCAGACACGAACCACGCAATCAGCAGGCAATAAGCATGGAGCTCAGCAGTGACGAATCATGCTGCTCAACTGGCAATAATCAAGCACGTGACCAGGCAGGAATCACGCAGCTCAGCTGGCAATTGTCAAGCAGATGAGCCGACAGGAATCACGCAGCTCAGCTGGCAATTGTCATGCAGATGAGCCGGCAGGAATCACGCAGCTCAGCAGGCCCTGATCACGTGACTCTGCAGGCACTGATCACGTGGCTGATCAAGTCCAGATCACGTGACTGAGCATGCACTGATCACGTGGCTATCATGCACTGATGACGTGACTGCGCATGCACTGATGACGTGGCTGATCGGGCACTGATCACATGGCTCATCATGCACTGATCACGTGTTTATCAGGCAATGATCAGTGACTGACAGGCGCTGATCATGGGACTGTGCACGCACTGATCACGTGGCTATCATGCACTGATCACGTGACTGCGCATGCACTGATGACGTGGCTGTTCGGGCACTGATCACGTGTTTATCAGGCAGTGATCAGTGACTGACAGGCGCTGATCAGGGGACTGTGCACGCACTGATCAGGTGGCTGATCAGGAACTGACCACCTGACCGCGCATGCAGTGATCACGTGGCTGGTCGTTCACTGATCACGTGTTTATCATACGGTGATCACGTGACTGAGAGGCGCTGATCACGTGACTGTGCCGTCAGTGATCACGTGGCTGAGCAGGCACTGATATCGTGACTGAGCATGCACTGATCATGTGCCGGGAGCCGGGGAGGCATTCCACTCTGGACAAAGGTCATGAGGAAGGAGGCTCGGCATACGCAAATGCGGGATCGAGCCTCAGGAGTCCACCCGGATATTCTCGAGCATCTCCCCCCAAAAAACCGGAGTCTGCCTACTGTATTGCTTTGTGCTCTCACCTCTGATTTCACTGGGGGCTGTCCCCCACCACCATCTCGCTCTCTCTGTCAAAGAGTTAACTTACAGCTCCAATTCATAAAGTTCCTTGTCATTCTTCCCTTTAACTTCCAGCTGAGTCTCCATCTGGAGCGCGGAACCCACCACGCTTACTAATTATGCCTGGGCTGCTAAGACCCACTCGAGAAGGTGTCTAGGGTGAGGCACCTTTCGCTATTCGAGAGGGCGCCTGCGGCCTACGTAAGTGGTGCAAACTTCTTGTCTTGAAGTTTGATTGGTCTTCCGCGTAAACCAAGCTACTCAGTCTCTTTTCTCCACCGAATTTTCCTACTGAGCTCTCCTCATACTATTATTCTTGACATCTCTGATTAGCATATAAATAGTCGCCTAGGCCATCTCTCCTTCGAATACCCTGGATCAGTTGGGGCTGGTCCCCGGCAGGTGGCGACCGAACAGGGACCTCAGGAGGCAATACTCAAAGAGCTGAGCAGACACGAACCACGCAATCAGCAGGCAATAAGCATGGAGCTCAGCAGTGACGAATCATGCTGCTCAACTGGCAATAATCAAGCACGTGACCAGGCAGGAATCACGCAGCTCAGCTGGCAATTGTCAAGCAGATGAGCCGACAGGAATCACGCAGCTCAGCTGGCAATTGTCATGCAGATGAGCCGGCAGGAATCACGCAGCTCAGCAGGCCCTGATCACGTGACTCTGCAGGCACTGATCACGTGGCTGATCAAGTCCAGATCACGTGACTGAGCATGCACTGATCACGTGGCTATCATGCACTGATGACGTGACTGCGCATGCATGCACTGATCACATGGCTCATCATGCACTGATCACGTGTTTATCAGGCAATGATCAGTGACTGACAGGCGCTGATCATGGGACTGTGCACGCACTGATCACGTGGCTATCATGCACTGATCACGTGACTGCGCATGCACTGATGACGTGGCTGTTCGGGCACTGATCACGTGTTTATCAGGCAGTGATCAGTGACTGACAGGCGCTGATCAGGGGACTGTGCACGCACTGATCAGGTGGCTGATCAGGAACTGACCACCTGACCGCGCATGCAGTGATCACGTGGCTGGTCGTTCACTGATCACGTGTTTATCATACGGTGATCACGTGACTGAGAGGCGCTGATCACGTGACTGTGCCGTCAGTGATCACGTGGCTGAGCAGGCACTGATATCGTGACTGAGCATGCACTGATCATGTGCCGGGAGCCGGGGAGGCATTCCACTCTGGACAAAGGTCATGAGGAAGGAGGCTCGGCATACGCAAATGCGGGATCGAGCCTCAGGAGTCCACCCGGATATTCTCGAGCATCTCCCCCAAAAAACCGGAGTCTGCCTACTGTATTGCTTTGTGCTCTCACCTCTGATTTCACTGGGGGCTGTCCCCCACCACCATCTCGCTCTCTCTGTCAAAGAGTTAACTTACAGCTCCAATTCATAAAGTTCCTTGTCATTCTTCCCTTTAACTTCCAGCTGAGTCTCCATCTGGAGCGCGGAACCCACCACGCTTACTAATTATGCCTGGGCTGCTAAGACCCACTCGAGAAGGTGTCTAGGGTGAGGCACCTTTCGCTATTCGAGAGGGCGCCTGCGGCCTACGTAAGTGGTGCAAACTTCTTGTCTTGAAGTTTGATTGGTCTTCCGCGTAAACCAAGCTACTCAGTCTCTTTTCTCCACCGAATTTTCCTACTGAGCTCTCCTCATACTATTATTCTTGACATCTCTGATTAGCATATAAATAGTCGCCTAGGCCATCTCTCCTTCGAATACCCTGGATCAGTTGGGGCTGGTCCCCGGCAGGTGGCGACCGAACAGGGACCTCAGGAGGCAATACTCAAAGAGCTGAGCAGACACGAACCACGCAATCAGCAGGCAATAAGCATGGAGCTCAGCAGTGACGAATCATGCTGCTCAACTGGCAATAATCAAGCACGTGACCAGGCAGGAATCACGCAGCTCAGCTGGCAATTGTCAAGCAGATGAGCCGACAGGAATCACGCAGCTCAGCAGGCCCTGATCACGTGACTCTGCAGGCACTGATCACGTGGCTGATCAAGTCCAGATCACGTGACTGAGCATGCACTGATCACGTGGCTATCATGCACTGATGACGTGACTGCGCATGCACTGATGACGTGGCTGATCGGGCACTGATCACATGGCTCATCATGCACTGATCACGTGTTTATCAGGCAATGATCAGTGACTGACAGGCGCTGATCATGGGACTGTGCACGCACTGATCACGTGGCTATCATGCACTGATCACGTGACTGCGCATGCACTGATGACGTGGCTGTTCGGGCACTGATCACGTGTTTATCAGGCAGTGATCAGTGACTGACAGGCGCTGATCAGGGGACTGTGCACGCACTGATCAGGTGGCTGATCAGGAACTGACCACCTGACCGCGCATGCAGTGATCACGTGGCTGGTCGTTCACTGATCACGTGTTTATCATACGGTGATCACGTGACTGAGAGGCGCTGATCACGTGACTGTGCCGTCAGTGATCACGTGGCTGAGCAGGCACTGATATCGTGACTGAGCATGCACTGATCATGTGCCGGGAGCCGGGGAGGCATTCCACTCTGGACAAAGGTCATGAGGAAGGAGGCTCGGCATACGCAAATGCGGGATCGAGCCTCAGGAGTCCACCCGGATATTCTCGAGCATCTCCCCCCAAAAAACCGGAGTCTGCCTACTGTATTGCTTTGTGCTCTCACCTCTGATTTCACTGGGGGCTGTCCCCCACCACCATCTCGCTCTCTCTGTCAAAGAGTTAACTTACAGCTCCAATTCATAAAGTTCCTTGTCATTCTTCCCTTTAACTTCCAGCTGAGTCTCCATCTGGAGCGCGGAACCCACCACGCTTACTAATTATGCCTGGGCTGCTAAGACCCACTCGAGAAGGTGTCTAGGGTGAGGCACCTTTCGCTATTCGAGAGGGCGCCTGCGGCCTACGTAAGTGGTGCAAACTTCTTGTCTTGAAGTTTGATTGGTCTTCCGCGTAAACCAAGCTACTCAGTCTCTTTTCTCCACCGAATTTTCCTACTGAGCTCTCCTCATACTATTATTCTTGACATCTCTGATTAGCATATAAATAGTCGCCTAGGCCATCTCTCCTTCGAATACCCTGGATCAGTTGGGGCTGGTCCCCGGCAGGTGGCGACCGAACAGGGACCTCAGGAGGCAATACTCAAAGAGCTGAGCAGACACGAACCACGCAATCAGCAGGCAATAAGCATGGAGCTCAGCAGTGACGAATCATGCTGCTCAACTGGCAATAATCAAGCACGTGACCAGGCAGGAATCACGCAGCTCAGCTGGCAATTGTCAAGCAGATGAGCCGACAGGAATCACGCAGCTCAGCTGGCAATTGTCATGCAGATGAGCCGGCAGGAATCACGCAGCTCAGCAGGCCCTGATCACGTGACTCTGCAGGCACTGATCACGTGGCTGATCAAGTCCAGATCACGTGACTGAGCATGCACTGATCACGTGGCTATCATGCACTGATGACGTGACTGCGCATGCACTGATGACGTGGCTGATCGGGCACTGATCACATGGCTCATCATGCACTGATCACGTGTTTATCAGGCAATGATCAGTGACTGACAGGCGCTGATCATGGGACTGTGCACGCACTGATCACGTGGCTATCATGCACTGATCACGTGACTGCGCATGCACTGATGACGTGGCTGTTCGGGCACTGATCACGTGTTTATCAGGCAGTGATCAGTGACTGACAGGCGCTGATCAGGGGACTGTGCACGCACTGATCAGGTGGCTGATCAGGAACTGACCACCTGACCGCGCATGCAGTGATCACGTGGCTGGTCGTTCACTGATCACGTGTTTATCATACGGTGATCACGTGACTGAGAGGCGCTGATCACGTGACTGTGCCGTCAGTGATCACGTGGCTGAGCAGGCACTGATATCGTGACTGAGCATGCACTGATCATGTGCCGGGAGCCGGGGAGGCATTCCACTCTGGACAAAGGTCATGAGGAAGGAGGCTCGGCATACGCAAATGCGGGATCGAGCCTCAGGAGTCCACCCGGATATTCTCGAGCATCTCCCCCAAAAAAACCGGAGTCTGCCTACTGTATTGCTTTGTGCTCTCACCTCTGATTTCACTGGGGGCTGTCCCCCACCACCATCTCGCTCTCTCTGTCAAAGAGTTAACTTACAGCTCCAATTCATAAAGTTCCTTGTCATTCTTCCCTTTAACTTCCAGCTGAGTCTCCATCTGGAGCGCGGAACCCACCACGCTTACTAATTATGCCTGGGCTGCTAAGACCCACTCGAGAAGGTGTCTAGGGTGAGGCACCTTTCGCTATTCGAGAGGGCGCCTGCGGCCTACGTAAGTGGTGCAAACTTCTTGTCTTGAAGTTTGATTGGTCTTCCGCGTAAACCAAGCTACTCAGTCTCTTTTCTCCACCGAATTTTCCTACTGAGCTCTCCTCATACTATTATTCTTGACATCTCTGATTAGCATATAAATAGTCGCCTAGGCCATCTCTCCTTCGAATACCCTGGATCAGTTGGGGCTGGTCCCCGGCAGGTGGCGACCGAACAGGGACCTCAGGAGGCAATACTCAAAGAGCTGAGCAGACACGAACCACGCAATCAGCAGGCAATAAGCATGGAGCTCAGCAGTGACGAATCATGCTGCTCAACTGGCAATAATCAAGCACGTGACCAGGCAGGAATCACGCAGCTCAGCTGGCAATTGTCAAGCAGATGAGCCGACAGGAATCACGCAGCTCAGCTGGCAATTGTCATGCAGATGAGCCGGCAGGAATCACGCAGCTCAGCAGGCCCTGATCACGTGACTCTGCAGGCACTGATCACGTGGCTGATCAAGTCCAGATCACGTGACTGAGCATGCACTGATCACGTGGCTATCATGCACTGATGACGTGACTGCGCATGCACTGATGACGTGGCTGATCGGGCACTGATCACATGGCTCATCATGCACTGATCACGTGTTTATCAGGCAATGATCAGTGACTGACAGGCGCTGATCATGGGACTGTGCACGCACTGATCACGTGGCTATCATGCACTGATCACGTGACTGCGCATGCACTGATGACGTGGCTGTTCGGGCACTGATCACGTGTTTATCAGGCAGTGATCAGTGACTGACAGGCGCTGATCAGGGGACTGTGCACGCACTGATCAGGTGGCTGATCAGGAACTGACCACCTGACCGCGCATGCAGTGATCACGTGGCTGGTCGTTCACTGATCACGTGTTTATCATACGGTGATCACGTGACTGAGAGGCGCTGATCACGTGACTGTGCCGTCAGTGATCACGTGGCTGAGCAGGCACTGATATCGTGACTGAGCATGCACTGATCATGTGCCGGGAGCCGGGGAGGCATTCCACTCTGGACAAAGGTCATGAGGAAGGAGGCTCGGCATACGCAAATGCGGGATCGAGCCTCAGGAGTCCACCCGGATATTCTCGAGCATCTCCCCCCAAAAAAACCGGAGTCTGCCTACTGTATTGCTTTGTGCTCTCACCTCTGATTTCACTGGGGGCTGTCCCCCACCACCATCTCGCTCTCTCTGTCAAAGAGTTAACTTACAGCTCCAATTCATAAAGTTCCTTGTCATTCTTCCCTTTAACTTCCAGCTGAGTCTCCATCTGGAGCGCGGAACCCACCACGCTTACTAATTATGCCTGGGCTGCTAAGACCCACTCGAGAAGGTGTCTAGGGTGAGGCACCTTTCGCTATTCGAGAGGGCGCCTGCGGCCTACGTAAGTGGTGCAAACTTCTTGTCTTGAAGTTTGATTGGTCTTCCGCGTAAACCAAGCTACTCAGTCTCTTTTCTCCACCGAATTTTCCTACTGAGCTCTCCTCATACTATTATTCTTGACATCTCTGATTAGCATATAAATAGTCGCCTAGGCCATCTCTCCTTCGAATACCCTGGATCAGTTGGGGCTGGTCCCCGGCAGGTGGCGACCGAACAGGGACCTCAGGAGGCAATACTCAAAGAGCTGAGCAGACACGAACCACGCAATCAGCAGGCAATAAGCATGGAGCTCAGCAGTGACGAATCATGCTGCTCAACTGGCAATAATCAAGCACGTGACCAGGCAGGAATCACGCAGCTCAGCTGGCAATTGTCAAGCAGATGAGCCGACAGGAATCACGCAGCTCAGCAGGCCCTGATCACGTGACTCTGCAGGCACTGATCACGTGGCTGATCAAGATCACGCAGGCACTGATCACGTGACTGATCTGATCACGTGACTGAGCACGCACTGATCACGTGGCTATCATGCACTGATCACGTGACTGCGCATGCACTGATGACGTGGCTGTTCGGGCACTGATCACGTGTTTATCAGGCAGTGATCAGTGACTGACAGGCGCTGATCAGGGGACTGTGCACGCACTGATCAGGTGGCTGATCAGGAACTGACCACCTGACCGCGCATGCAGTGATCACGTGGCTGGTCGTTCACTGATCACGTGTTTATCATACGGTGATCACGTGACTGAGAGGCGCTGATCACGTGACTGTGCCGTCAGTGATCACGTGGCTGAGCAGGCACTGATATCGTGACTGAGCATGCACTGATCATGTGCCGGGAGCCGGGGAGGCATTCCACTCTGGACAAAGGTCATGAGGAAGGAGGCTCGGCATACGCAAATGCGGGATCGAGCCTCAGGAGTCCACCCGGATATTCTCGAGCATCTCCCCCCAAAAAAACCGGAGTCTGCCTACTGTATTGCTTTGTGCTCTCACCTCTGATTTCACTGGGGGCTGTCCCCCACCACCATCTCGCTCTCTCTGTCAAAGAGTTAACTTACAGCTCCAATTCATAAAGTTCCTTGTCATTCTTCCCTTTAACTTCCAGCTGAGTCTCCATCTGGAGCGCGGAACCCACCACGCTTACTAATTATGCCTGGGCTGCTAAGACCCACTCGAGAAGGTGTCTAGGGTGAGGCACCTTTCGCTATTCGAGAGGGCGCCTGCGGCCTACGTAAGTGGTGCAAACTTCTTGTCTTGAAGTTTGATTGGTCTTCCGCGTAAACCAAGCTACTCAGTCTCTTTTCTCCACCGAATTTTCCTACTGAGCTCTCCTCATACTATTATTCTTGACATCTCTGATTAGCATATAAATAGTCGCCTAGGCCATCTCTCCTTCGAATACCCTGGATCAGTTGGGGCTGGTCCCCGGCAGGTGGCGACCGAACAGGGACCTCAGGAGGCAATACTCAAAGAGCTGAGCAGACACGAACCACGCAATCAGCAGGCAATAAGCATGGAGCTCAGCAGTGACGAATCATGCTGCTCAACTGGCAATAATCAAGCACGTGACCAGGCAGGAATCACGCAGCTCAGCTGGCAATTGTCAAGCAGATGAGCCGACAGGAATCACGCAGCTCAGCTGGCAATTGTCATGCAGATGAGCCGGCAGGAATCACGCAGCTCAGCAGGCCCTGATCACGTGACTCTGCAGGCACTGATCACGTGGCTGATCAAGTCCAGATCACGTGACTGAGCATGCACTGATCACGTGGCTATCATGCACTGATGACGTGACTGCGCATGCACTGATGACGTGGCTGATCGGGCACTGATCACATGGCTCATCATGCACTGATCACGTGTTTATCAGGCAATGATCAGTGACTGACAGGCGCTGATCATGGGACTGTGCACGCACTGATCACGTGGCTATCATGCACTGATCACGTGACTGCGCATGCACTGATGACGTGGCTGTTCGGGCACTGATCACGTGTTTATCAGGCAGTGATCAGTGACTGACAGGCGCTGATCAGGGGACTGTGCACGCACTGATCAGGTGGCTGATCAGGAACTGACCACCTGACCGCGCATGCAGTGATCACGTGGCTGGTCGTTCACTGATCACGTGTTTATCATACGGTGATCACGTGACTGAGAGGCGCTGATCACGTGACTGTGCCGTCAGTGATCACGTGGCTGAGCAGGCACTGATATCGTGACTGAGCATGCACTGATCATGTGCCGGGAGCCGGGGAGGCATTCCACTCTGGACAAAGGTCATGAGGAAGGAGGCTCGGCATACGCAAATGCGGGATCGAGCCTCAGGAGTCCACCCGGATATTCTCGAGCATCTCCCCCCAAAAAAACCGGAGTCTGCCTACTGTATTGCTTTGTGCTCTCACCTCTGATTTCACTGGGGGCTGTCCCCCACCACCATCTCGCTCTCTCTGTCAAAGAGTTAACTTACAGCTCCAATTCATAAAGTTCCTTGTCATTCTTCCCTTTAACTTCCAGCTGAGTCTCCATCTGGAGCGCGGAACCCACCACGCTTACTAATTATGCCTGGGCTGCTAAGACCCACTCGAGAAGGTGTCTAGGGTGAGGCACCTTTCGCTATTCGAGAGGGCGCCTGCGGCCTACGTAAGTGGTGCAAACTTCTTGTCTTGAAGTTTGATTGGTCTTCCGCGTAAACCAAGCTACTCAGTCTCTTTTCTCCACCGAATTTTCCTACTGAGCTCTCCTCATACTATTATTCTTGACATCTCTGATTAGCATATAAATAGTCGCCTAGGCCATCTCTCCTTCGAATACCCTGGATCAGTTGGGGCTGGTCCCCGGCAGGTGGCGACCGAACAGGGACCTCAGGAGGCAATACTCAAAGAGCTGAGCAGACACGAACCACGCAATCAGCAGGCAATAAGCATGGAGCTCAGCAGTGACGAATCATGCTGCTCAACTGGCAATAATCAAGCACGTGACCAGGCAGGAATCACGCAGCTCAGCTGGCAATTGTCAAGCAGATGAGCCGACAGGAATCACGCAGCTCAGATGGCAATTGTCATGCAGATGAGCCGGCAGGAATCACGCAGCTCAGCAGGCCCTGATCACGTGACTCTGCAGGCACTGATCACGTGGCTGATCAAGTCCAGATCACGTGACTGAGCATGCACTGATCACGTGGCTATCATGCACTGATGACGTGACTGCGCATGCACTGATGACGTGGCTGATCGGGCACTGATCACATGGCTCATCATGCACTGATCACGTGTTTATCAGGCAATGATCAGTGACTGACAGGCGCTGATCATGGGACTGTGCACGCACTGATCACGTGGCTATCATGCACTGATCACGTGACTGCGCATGCACTGATGACGTGGCTGTTCGGGCACTGATCACGTGTTTATCAGGCAGTGATCAGTGACTGACAGGCGCTGATCAGGGGACTGTGCACGCACTGATCAGGTGGCTGATCAGGAACTGACCACCTGACCGCGCATGCAGTGATCACGTGGCTGGTCGTTCACTGATCACGTGTTTATCATACGGTGATCACGTGACTGAGAGGCGCTGATCACGTGACTGTGCCGTCAGTGATCACGTGGCTGAGCAGGCACTGATATCGTGACTGAGCATGCACTGATCATGTGCCGGGAGCCGGGGAGGCATTCCACTCTGGACAAAGGTCATGAGGAAGGAGGCTCGGCATACGCAAATGCGGGATCGAGCCTCAGGAGTCCACCCGGATATTCTCGAGCATCTCCCCCCAAAAAACCGGAGTCTGCCTACTGTATTGCTTTGTGCTCTCACCTCTGATTTCACTGGGGGCTGTCCCCCACCACCATCTCGCTCTCTCTGTCAAAGAGTTAACTTACAGCTCCAATTCATAAAGTTCCTTGTCATTCTTCCCTTTAACTTCCAGCTGAGTCTCCATCTGGAGCGCGGAACCCACCACGCTTACTAATTATGCCTGGGCTGCTAAGACCCACTCGAGAAGGTGTCTAGGGTGAGGCACCTTTCGCTATTCGAGAGGGCGCCTGCGGCCTACGTAAGTGGTGCAAACTTCTTGTCTTGAAGTTTGATTGGTCTTCCGCGTAAACCAAGCTACTCAGTCTCTTTTCTCCACCGAATTTTCCTACTGAGCTCTCCTCATACTATTATTCTTGACATCTCTGATTAGCATATAAATAGTCGCCTAGGCCATCTCTCCTTCGAATACCCTGGATCAGTTGGGGCTGGTCCCCGGCAGGTGGCGACCGAACAGGGACCTCAGGAGGCAATACTCAAAGAGCTGAGCAGACACGAACCACGCAATCAGCAGGCAATAAGCATGGAGCTCAGCAGTGACGAATCATGCTGCTCAACTGGCAATAATCAAGCACGTGACCAGGCAGGAATCACGCAGCTCAGCTGGCAATTGTCAAGCAGATGAGCCGACAGGAATCACGCAGCTCAGCTGGCAATTGTCATGCAGATGAGCCGGCAGGAATCACGCAGCTCAGCAGGCCCTGATCACGTGACTCTGCAGGCACTGATCACGTGGCTGATCAAGTCCAGATCACGTGACTGAGCATGCACTGATCACGTGGCTATCATGCACTGATGACGTGACTGCGCATGCACTGATGACGTGGCTGATCGGGCACTGATCACATGGCTCATCATGCACTGATCACGTGTTTATCAGGCAATGATCAGTGACTGACAGGCGCTGATCAGGGGACTGTGCACGCACTGATCAGGTGGCTGATCAGGAACTGACCACCTGACTGCGCATGCAGTGATCACGTGGCTGGTCGTTCACTGATCACGTGTTTATCATACGGTGATCACGTGACTGAGAGGCGCTGATCACGTGACTGTGCCGTCAGTGATCACGTGGCTGAGCAGGCACTGATATCGTGACTGAGCATGCACTGATCATGTGCCGGGAGCCGGGGAGGCATTCCACTCTGGACAAAGGTCATGAGGAAGGAGGCTCGGCATACGCAAATGCGGGATCGAGCCTCAGGAGTCCACCCGGATATTCTCGAGCATCTCCCCCCAAAAAAACCGGAGTCTGCCTACTGTATTGCTTTGTGCTCTCACCTCTGATTTCACTGGGGGCTGTCCCCCACCACCATCTCGCTCTCTCTGTCAAAGAGTTAACTTACAGCTCCAATTCATAAAGTTCCTTGTCATTCTTCCCTTTAACTTCCAGCTGAGTCTCCATCTGGAGCGCGGAACCCACCACGCTTACTAATTATGCCTGGGCTGCTAAGACCCACTCGAGAAGGTGTCTAGGGTGAGGCACCTTTCGCTATTCGAGAGGGCGCCTGCGGCCTACGTAAGTGGTGCAAACTTCTTGTCTTGAAGTTTGATTGGTCTTCCGCGTAAACCAAGCTACTCAGTCTCTTTTCTCCACCGAATTTTCCTACTGAGCTCTCCTCATACTATTATTCTTGACATCTCTGATTAGCATATAAATAGTCGCCTAGGCCATCTCTCCTTCGAATACCCTGGATCAGTTGGGGCTGGTCCCCGGCAGGTGGCGACCGAACAGGGACCTCAGGAGGCAATACTCAAAGAGCTGAGCAGACACGAACCACGCAATCAGCAGGCAATAAGCATGGAGCTCAGCAGTGACGAATCATGCTGCTCAACTGGCAATAATCAAGCACGTGACCAGGCAGGAATCACGCAGCTCAGCTGGCAATTGTCAAGCAGATGAGCCGACAGGAATCACGCAGCTCAGCTGGCAATTGTCATGCAGATGAGCCGGCAGGAATCACGCAGCTCAGCAGGCCCTGATCACGTGACTCTGCAGGCACTGATCACGTGGCTGATCAAGTCCAGATCACGTGACTGAGCATGCACTGATCACGTGGCTATCATGCACTGATGACGTGACTGCGCATGCACTGATGACGTGGCTGATCGGGCACTGATCACATGGCTCATCATGCACTGATCACGTGTTTATCAGGCAATGATCAGTGACTGACAGGCGCTGATCATGGGACTGTGCACGCACTGATCACGTGGCTATCATGCACTGATCACGTGACTGCGCATGCACTGATGACGTGGCTGTTCGGGCACTGATCACGTGTTTATCAGGCAGTGATCAGTGACTGACAGGCGCTGATCAGGGGACTGTGCACGCACTGATCAGGTGGCTGATCAGGAACTGACCACCTGACCGCGCATGCAGTGATCACGTGGCTGGTCGTTCACTGATCACGTGTTTATCATACGGTGATCACGTGACTGAGAGGCGCTGATCACGTGACTGTGCCGTCAGTGATCACGTGGCTGAGCAGGCACTGATATCGTGACTGAGCATGCACTGATCATGTGCCGGGAGCCGGGGAGGCATTCCACTCTGGACAAAGGTCATGAGGAAGGAGGCTCGGCATACGCAAATGCGGGATCGAGCCTCAGGAGTCCACCCGGATATTCTCGAGCATCTCCCCCCAAAAAACCGGAGTCTGCCTACTGTATTGCTTTGTGCTCTCACCTCTGATTTCACTGGGGGCTGTCCCCCACCACCATCTCGCTCTCTCTGTCAAAGAGTTAACTTACAGCTCCAATTCATAAAGTTCCTTGTCATTCTTCCCTTTAACTTCCAGCTGAGTCTCCATCTGGAGCGCGGAACCCACCACGCTTACTAATTATGCCTGGGCTGCTAAGACCCACTCGAGAAGGTGTCTAGGGTGAGGCACCTTTCGCTATTCGAGAGGGCGCCTGCGGCCTACGTAAGTGGTGCAAACTTCTTGTCTTGAAGTTTGATTGGTCTTCCGCGTAAACCAAGCTACTCAGTCTCTTTTCTCCACCGAATTTTCCTACTGAGCTCTCCTCATACTATTATTCTTGACATCTCTGATTAGCATATAAATAGTCGCCTAGGCCATCTCTCCTTCGAATACCCTGGATCAGTTGGGGCTGGTCCCCGGCAGGTGGCGACCGAACAGGGACCTCAGGAGGCAATACTCAAAGAGCTGAGCAGACACGAACCACGCAATCAGCAGGCAATAAGCATGGAGCTCAGCAGTGACGAATCATGCTGCTCAACTGGCAATAATCAAGCACGTGACCAGGCAGGAATCACGCAGCTCAGCTGGCAATTGTCAAGCAGATGAGCCGACAGGAATCACGCAGCTCAGATGGCAATTGTCATGCAGATGAGCCGGCAGGAATCACGCAGCTCAGCAGGCCCTGATCACGTGACTCTGCAGGCACTGATCACGTGGCTGATCAAGTCCAGATCACGTGACTGAGCATGCACTGATCACGTGGCTATCATGCACTGATGACGTGACTGCGCATGCACTGATGACGTGGCTGATCGGGCACTGATCACATGGCTCATCATGCACTGATCACGTGTTTATCAGGCAATGATCAGTGACTGACAGGCGCTGATCATGGGACTGTGCACGCACTGATCACGTGGCTATCATGCACTGATCACGTGACTGCGCATGCACTGATGACGTGGCTGTTCGGGCACTGATCACGTGTTTATCAGGCAGTGATCAGTGACTGACAGGCGCTGATCAGGGGACTGTGCACGCACTGATCAGGTGGCTGATCAGGAACTGACCACCTGACCGCGCATGCAGTGATCACGTGGCTGGTCGTTCACTGATCACGTGTTTATCATACGGTGATCACGTGACTGAGAGGCGCTGATCACGTGACTGTGCCGTCAGTGATCACGTGGCTGAGCAGGCACTGATATCGTGACTGAGCATGCACTGATCATGTGCCGGGAGCCGGGGAGGCATTCCACTCTGGACAAAGGTCATGAGGAAGGAGGCTCGGCATACGCAAATGCGGGATCGAGCCTCAGGAGTCCACCCGGATATTCTCGAGCATCTCCCCCCAAAAAACCGGAGTCTGCCTACTGTATTGCTTTGTGCTCTCACCTCTGATTTCACTGGGGGCTGTCCCCCACCACCATCTCGCTCTCTCTGTCAAAGAGTTAACTTACAGCTCCAATTCATAAAGTTCCTTGTCATTCTTCCCTTTAACTTCCAGCTGAGTCTCCATCTGGAGCGCGGAACCCACCACGCTTACTAATTATGCCTGGGCTGCTAAGACCCACTCGAGAAGGTGTCTAGGGTGAGGCACCTTTCGCTATTCGAGAGGGCGCCTGCGGCCTACGTAAGTGGTGCAAACTTCTTGTCTTGAAGTTTGATTGGTCTTCCGCGTAAACCAAGCTACTCAGTCTCTTTTCTCCACCGAATTTTCCTACTGAGCTCTCCTCATACTATTATTCTTGACATCTCTGATTAGCATATAAATAGTCGCCTAGGCCATCTCTCCTTCGAATACCCTGGATCAGTTGGGGCTGGTCCCCGGCAGGTGGCGACCGAACAGGGACCTCAGGAGGCAATACTCAAAGAGCTGAGCAGACACGAACCACGCAATCAGCAGGCAATAAGCATGGAGCTCAGCAGTGACGAATCATGCTGCTCAACTGGCAATAATCAAGCACGTGACCAGGCAGGAATCACGCAGCTCAGCTGGCAATTGTCAAGCAGATGAGCCGACAGGAATCACGCAGCTCAGCTGGCAATTGTCATGCAGATGAGCCGGCAGGAATCACGCAGCTCAGCAGGCCCTGATCACGTGACTCTGCAGGCACTGATCACGTGGCTGATCAAGTCCAGATCACGTGACTGAGCATGCACTGATCACGTGGCTATCATGCACTGATGATGCGTGACTGATCGGGCACTGATCACATGGCTCATCATGCACTGATCACGTGTTTATCAGGCAATGATCAGTGACTGACAGGCGCTGATCATGGGACTGTGCACGCACTGATCACGTGGCTATCATGCACTGATCACGTGACTGCGCATGCACTGATGACGTGGCTGTTCGGGCACTGATCACGTGTTTATCAGGCAGTGATCAGTGACTGACAGGCGCTGATCAGGGGACTGTGCACGCACTGATCAGGTGGCTGATCAGGAACTGACCACCTGACCGCGCATGCAGTGATCACGTGGCTGGTCGTTCACTGATCACGTGTTTATCATACGGTGATCACGTGACTGAGAGGCGCTGATCACGTGACTGTGCCGTCAGTGATCACGTGGCTGAGCAGGCACTGATATCGTGACTGAGCATGCACTGATCATGTGCCGGGAGCCGGGGAGGCATTCCACTCTGGACAAAGGTCATGAGGAAGGAGGCTCGGCATACGCAAATGCGGGATCGAGCCTCAGGAGTCCACCCGGATATTCTCGAGCATCTCCCCCAAAAAAACGGAGTCTGCCTACTGTATTGCTTTGTGCTCTCACCTCTGATTTCACTGGGGGCTGTCCCCCACCACCATCTCGCTCTCTCTGTCAAAGAGTTAACTTACAGCTCCAATTCATAAAGTTCCTTGTCATTCTTCCCTTTAACTTCCAGCTGAGTCTCCATCTGGAGCGCGGAACCCACCACGCTTACTAATTATGCCTGGGCTGCTAAGACCCACTCGAGAAGGTGTCTAGGGTGAGGCACCTTTCGCTATTCGAGAGGGCGCCTGCGGCCTACGTAAGTGGTGCAAACTTCTTGTCTTGAAGTTTGATTGGTCTTCCGCGTAAACCAAGCTACTCAGTCTCTTTTCTCCACCGAATTTTCCTACTGAGCTCTCCTCATACTATTATTCTTGACATCTCTGATTAGCATATAAATAGTCGCCTAGGCCATCTCTCCTTCGAATACCCTGGATCAGTTGGGGCTGGTCCCCGGCAGGTGGCGACCGAACAGGGACCTCAGGAGGCAATACTCAAAGAGCTGAGCAGACACGAACCACGCAATCAGCAGGCAATAAGCATGGAGCTCAGCAGTGACGAATCATGCTGCTCAACTGGCAATAATCAAGCACGTGACCAGGCAGGAATCACGCAGCTCAGCTGGCAATTGTCAAGCAGATGAGCCGGCAGGAATCACGCAGCTCAGCAGGCCCTGATCACGTGACTCTGCAGGCACTGATCACGTGGCTGATCAAGTCCAGATCACGTGACTGAGCATGCACTGATCACGTGGCTATCATGCACTGATGACGTGACTGCGCATGCACTGATGACGTGGCTGATCGGGCACTGATCACATGGCTCATCATGCACTGATCACGTGTTTATCAGGCAATGATCAGTGACTGACAGGCGCTGATCATGGGACTGTGCACGCACTGATCACGTGGCTATCATGCACTGATCACGTGACTGCGCATGCACTGATGACGTGGCTGTTCGGGCACTGATCACGTGTTTATCAGGCAGTGATCAGTGACTGACAGGCGCTGATCAGGGGACTGTGCACGCACTGATCAGGTGGCTGATCAGGAACTGACCACCTGACCGCGCATGCAGTGATCACGTGGCTGGTCGTTCACTGATCACGTGTTTATCATACGGTGATCACGTGACTGAGAGGCGCTGATCACGTGACTGTGCCGTCAGTGATCACGTGGCTGAGCAGGCACTGATATCGTGACTGAGCATGCACTGATCATGTGCCGGGAGCCGGGGAGGCATTCCACTCTGGACAAAGGTCATGAGGAAGGAGGCTCGGCATACGCAAATGCGGGATCGAGCCTCAGGAGTCCACCCGGATATTCTCGAGCATCTCCCCCAAAAAAACCGGAGTCTGCCTACTGTATTGCTTTGTGCTCTCACCTCTGATTTCACTGGGGGCTGTCCCCCACCACCATCTCGCTCTCTCTGTCAAAGAGTTAACTTACAGCTCCAATTCATAAAGTTCCTTGTCATTCTTCCCTTTAACTTCCAGCTGAGTCTCCATCTGGAGCGCGGAACCCACCACGCTTACTAATTATGCCTGGGCTGCTAAGACCCACTCGAGAAGGTGTCTAGGGTGAGGCACCTTTCGCTATTCGAGAGGGCGCCTGCGGCCTACGTAAGTGGTGCAAACTTCTTGTCTTGAAGTTTGATTGGTCTTCCGCGTAAACCAAGCTACTCAGTCTCTTTTCTCCACCGAATTTTCCTACTGAGCTCTCCTCATACTATTATTCTTGACATCTCTGATTAGCATATAAATAGTCGCCTAGGCCATCTCTCCTTCGAATACCCTGGATCAGTTGGGGCTGGTCCCCGGCAGGTGGCGACCGAACAGGGACCTCAGGAGGCAATACTCAAAGAGCTGAGCAGACACGAACCACGCAATCAGCAGGCAATAAGCATGGAGCTCAGCAGTGACGAATCATGCTGCTCAACTGGCAATAATCAAGCACGTGACCAGGCAGGAATCACGCAGCTCAGCTGGCAATTGTCAAGCAGATGAGCCGGCAGGAATCACGCAGCTCAGCAGGCCCTGATCACGTGACTCTGCAGGCACTGATCACGTGGCTGATCAAGTCCAGATCACGTGACTGAGCATGCACTGATCACGTGGCTATCATGCACTGATGACGTGACTGCGCATGCACTGATGACGTGGCTGATCGGGCACTGATCACATGGCTCATCATGCACTGATCACGTGTTTATCAGGCAATGATCAGTGACTGACAGGCGCTGATCATGGGACTGTGCACGCACTGATCACGTGGCTATCATGCACTGATCACGTGACTGCGCATGCACTGATGACGTGGCTGTTCGGGCACTGATCACGTGTTTATCAGGCAGTGATCAGTGACTGACAGGCGCTGATCAGGGGACTGTGCACGCACTGATCAGGTGGCTGATCAGGAACTGACCACCTGACCGCGCATGCAGTGATCACGTGGCTGGTCGTTCACTGATCACGTGTTTATCATACGATCACGTGACTGAGAGGCGCTGATCACGTGACTGTGCCGTCAGTGATCACGTGGCTGAGCAGGCACTGATATCGTGACTGAGCATGCACTGATCATGTGCCGGGAGCCGGGGAGGCATTCCACTCTGGACAAAGGTCATGAGGAAGGAGGCTCGGCATACGCAAATGCGGGATCGAGCCTCAGGAGTCCACCCGGATGTTCTCGAGCATCTCCCCCAAAAAAACAGTCTGCCTACTGTATTGCTTTGTGCTCTCACCTCTGATTTCACTGGGGCTGTCCCCACCACCATCTCGCTCTCTCTGTCAAAGAGTTAACTTAGAGCTCCAATTCATAAAGTTCCTTGTCATTCTTCCCTTTAACTTCCAGCTGAGTCTCCATCTGGAGCGCGGAACCCACCACGCTTACTAATTATGCCTGGGCTGCTAAGACCCACTCGAGAAGGTGTCTAGGGTGAGGCACCTTTCGCTATTCGAGAGGGCGCCTGCGGCTACGTAAGTGGTGCAAACTTCTTGTCTTGAAGTTTGATTGGTCTTCCGCGTAAACCAAGCTACTCAGTCTCTTTTCTCCACCGAATTTTCTACTGAGCTCTCCTCATACTATTTCATTCTTGACATCTCAGTTAGCATATAATATGCATAGGGCGGCTGCGGAGAACGAGGACGCCGGAGGCGCTGGCCAGGCTGAAGCCGATGCCGACCGCGTGGCGAAGCCGTGGCGTGGTCAACGATGGCGGTCATGCCGTGGACAGCGGCTGATGGCAGGCACTGAGGCGGGATCGCGCTGCTCAGCTGGCAATTGCTCCAGCACTGATCAGGGCCGGCAGGGCGATCACGTGCTCAGTGGCAATTGTCGGCCACGAAGTGACGAAAGCCGAAGATCTGCAGCTCGGCCAGATGAAAAATCACGTGACTGACAGGCGCTGATCACGTGACTGTGCCGTCAGTGATCACGTGGCTGAGCAGGCACTGATCACTGGCATCTGAACGTCTTGCCTGGTCCTCTCTGCAGGCCCACAGGAAAGCCTTCACTCTGGAACAGGATGCGGAAGGGACTGGCCTCAAAATCAGGGTCAGCACTGAAGTCTACACCAGATCATCTCAGGCATCCCCCAAAGCTGCAGTCTGTACTACTGCAGCTTTGGCTGCTCTGTTCTTCCCAGTTTCACTGGGGCTGTCCCCCACCACAACTCCTCTCTCTGTCAAAAAGTTAACATGCAGCTCAGAGCTGCTAAGTGAGGTGCAGAGTTGGATGCAATCTTCAGCAAACCAAGCTCTCCAGTCTCTTTCTGCAGACATTTCCTACTGATCTCCTCATACTATTGCTGGACATCTCTGATCTTATAAATAGTCGCACTAGGCCATCTCTCCTGAATCCCTGGATGTTGGGGCAATGATCAGTGCGACCAACAGGATCAGGGCAATACTCAAAGACTGAGCAGACACGAACCACTGCATGTGACAGCTAATGGAGCTCAGCAGTGACAAATCATCACTGCTCAACTGGCCATCATCAGCGTGATGATCCTCCATGTCGCCGTTATCCAGCCAGTGGCAGGAATCACCAGCTCAGTGTGGTGTCATGCAGTATTGACTGACTGAGATCACGTGACTCAGCGGCACTGATCATGGCTCTCGATGCCGTCCGCAGCTGATCCAGTACGATCAGGCACTGATCGGCATATGCATGTCACGTGACTCATGCTGATGGGCGTGGCTTCATGCACTCATGGCGTGGCTGATCAGGGCGCTGATCTGCGTAGCCATCATGCTGATCATCACTGATCAGGCGTGATCAGGCCGAAGCAGGTCTCCGGCAGATCACGGGATCAATGCCACCTGAGTAGCTGATCACGTGAGAGCCAGGATCATGCATGCAGATGTATGCAGAGCTGAGACCAAGGTCTGCAGGAAGGGAGGCTCGGCCTCCTGTCTCAGGTCATGAGGAGTCAGCTCAAAGTCCCTCGGGATGTGCTGGCATCTCCCCTCCCCAAAAAACCAGATCTGCCTACTGTATTGCTTTGTGCTCTCACCTCTGATTTCACTGGGGGCTGTCCCCACCACCATCTCGCTCTCTCTGTCAAAGATTCTGCCCACAGTTCGTTCTTGATTCTGCTGAGTCTCCATCTGGAGCGCGGAGCTGTACCTGGGCTGCTAAGACCCACTCGAGAAGGTGTCTGGGTGAGGCACCTTTCGCTATTCGAGAGGCGCCTGCGGCCTACGTAAGTGGTGCAAACTTCTTGTCTTGAAGTTTGATTGGTCTTCCGCGTAAACCAAGCTACTCAGTCTCTTTCTCCACCGAATTTTCCTACTGAGCTCTCCTCATACTATTATTCTTGACATCTCTGATTAGCATATAAATAGTCGCCTAGGCCATCTCTCCTTCGAATACCCTGGATCAGTTGGGGCTGGTCCCCGGCAGGTGGCGACCGAACAGGGACCTCAGGAGGCAATACTCAAGAGCTGAGCAGACACGAACCACGCAATCAGCAGGCAATAAGCATGGAGCTCAGCAGTGACGAATCATGCTGCTCAACTGGCAATAATCAAGCACGTGACCAGGCAGGAATCACGCAGCTCAGCTGGCAATTGTCAAGCAGATGAGCCGACAGGAATCACGCAGCTCAAATGGCAATTGTCATGCAGATGAGCCGGCAGGAATCACGCAGCTCAGCAGGCCCTGATCACGTGACTCTGCAGGCACTGATCACGTGGCTGATCAAGTCCAGATCACGTGACTGAGCATGCACTGATCACGTGGCTATCATGCACTGATGACGTGACTGCGCATGCACTGATGACGTGGCTGATCGGGCACTGATCACATGGCTCATCATGCACTGATCACGTGTTTATCAGGCAATGATCAGTGACTGACAGGCACTGATCATGGGACTGTGCACGCACTGATCACGTGGCTGATCATGCACTGATCACGTGACTGCGCATGCAGTGATCACGTGGCTGGTCGTTCACTGATCACGTGTTTATCCTATGGTGATCACGTGACTGAGATGATCACGTGACTGTGCCGTCAGTGATCACGTGGCTGAGCAGGCACTGATATCGTGACTGAGCATGCACTGATCATGTGCCGGGAGCCGGGGAGGCATTCCACTCTGGACAAAGGTCATGAGGAAGGAGGCTCGGCATACGCAAATGCGGGATCGAGCCTCAGGAGTCCACCCGGATATTCTCGAGCATCTCCCCCAAAAAAACCGGAGTCTGCCTACTGTATTGCTTTGTGCTCTCACCTCTGATTTCACTGGGGGCTGTCCCCCACCACCATCTCGCTCTCTCTGTCAAAGAGTTAACTTACAGCTCCAATTCATAAAGTTCCTTGTCATTCTTCCCTTTAACTTCCAGCTGAGTCTCCATCTGGAGCGCGGAACCCACCACGCTTACTAATTATGCCTGGGCTGCTAAGACCCACTCGAGAAGGTGTCTAGGGTGAGGCACCTTTCGCTATTCGAGAGGGCGCCTGCGGCCTACGTAAGTGGTGCAAACTTCTTGTCTTGAAGTTTGATTGGTCTTCCGCGTAAACCAAGCTACTCAGTCTCTTTTCTCCACCGAATTTTCCTACTGAGCTCTCCTCATACTATTATTCTTGACATCTCTGATTAGCATATAAATAGTCGCCTAGGCCATCTCTCCTTCGAATACCCTGGATCAGTTGGGGCTGGTCCCCGGCAGGTGGCGACCGAACAGGGACCTCAGGAGGCAATACTCAAAGAGCTGAGCAGACACGAACCACGCAATCAGCAGGCAATAAGCATGGAGCTCAGCAGTGACGAATCATGCTGCTCAACTGGCAATAATCAAGCACGTGACCAGGCAGGAATCACGCAGCTCAGCTGGCAATTGTCAAGCAGATGAGCCGACAGGAATCACGCAGCTCAGATGGCAATTGTCATGCAGATGAGCCGGCAGGAATCACGCAGCTCAGCAGGCCCTGATCACGTGACTCTGCAGGCACTGATCACGTGGCTGATCAAGTCCAGATCACGTGACTGAGCATGCACTGATCACGTGGCTATCATGCACTGATGACGTGACTGCGCATGCACTGATGACGTGGCTGATCGGGCACTGATCACATGGCTCATCATGCACTGATCACGTGTTTATCAGGCAATGATCAGTGACTGACAGGCGCTGATCATGGGACTGTGCACGCACTGATCACGTGGCTATCATGCACTGATCACGTGACTGCGCATGCACTGATGACGTGGCTGTTCGGGCACTGATCACGTGTTTATCAGGCAGTGATCAGTGACTGACAGGCGCTGATCAGGGGACTGTGCACGCACTGATCAGGTGGCTGATCAGGAACTGACCACCTGACCGCGCATGCAGTGATCACGTGGCTGGTCGTTCACTGATCACGTGTTTATCATACGGTGATCACGTGACTGAGAGGCGCTGATCACGTGACTGTGCCGTCAGTGATCACGTGGCTGAGCAGGCACTGATATCGTGACTGAGCATGCACTGATCATGTGCCGGGAGCCGGGGAGGCATTCCACTCTGGACAAAGGTCATGAGGAAGGAGGCTCGGCATACGCAAATGCGGGATCGAGCCTCAGGAGTCCACCCGGATATTCTCGAGCATCTCCCCCCAAAAAACCGGAGTCTGCCTACTGTATTGCTTTGTGCTCTCACCTCTGATTTCACTGGGGGCTGTCCCCCACCACCATCTCGCTCTCTCTGTCAAAGAGTTAACTTACAGCTCCAATTCATAAAGTTCCTTGTCATTCTTCCCTTTAACTTCCAGCTGAGTCTCCATCTGGAGCGCGGAACCCACCACGCTTACTAATTATGCCTGGGCTGCTAAGACCCACTCGAGAAGGTGTCTAGGGTGAGGCACCTTTCGCTATTCGAGAGGCGCCTGCGGCCTACGTAAGTGGTGCAAACTTCTTGTCTTGAAGTTTGATTGGTCTTCCGCGTAAACCAAGCTACTCAGTCTCTTTTCTCCACCGAATTTTCCTACTGAGCTCTCCTCATACTATTATTCTTGACATCTCTGATTAGCATATAAATAGTCGCCTAGGCCATCTCTCCTTCGAATACCCTGGATCAGTTGGGGCTGGTCCCCGGCAGGTGGCGACCGAACAGGGACCTCAGGAGGCAATACTCAAAGAGCTGAGCAGACACGAACCACGCAATCAGCAGGCAATAAGCATGGAGCTCAGCAGTGACGAATCATGCTGCTCAACTGGCAATAATCAAGCACGTGACCAGGCAGGAATCACGCAGCTCAGCTGGCAATTGTCAAGCAGATGAGCCGACAGGAATCACGCAGCTCAGCTGGCAATTGTCATGCAGATGAGCCGGCAGGAATCACGCAGCTCAGCAGGCCCTGATCACGTGACTCTGCAGGCACTGATCACGTGGCTGATCAAGTCCAGATCACGTGACTGAGCATGCACTGATCACGTGGCTATCATGCACTGATGACGTGACTGCGCATGCACTGATGACGTGGCTGATCGGGCACTGATCACATGGCTCATCATGCACTGATCACGTGTTTATCAGGCAATGATCAGTGACTGACAGGCGCTGATCATGGGACTGTGCACGCACTGATCACGTGGCTATCATGCACTGATCACGTGACTGCGCATGCACTGATGACGTGGCTGTTCGGGCACTGATCACGTGTTTATCAGGCAGTGATCAGTGACTGACAGGCGCTGATCAGGGGACTGTGCACGCACTGATCAGGTGGCTGATCAGGAACTGACCACCTGACCGCGCATGCAGTGATCACGTGGCTGGTCGTTCACTGATCACGTGTTTATCATACGGTGATCACGTGACTGAGAGGCGCTGATCACGTGACTGTGCCGTCAGTGATCACGTGGCTGAGCAGGCACTGATATCGTGACTGAGCATGCACTGATCATGTGCCGGGAGCCGGGGAGGCATTCCACTCTGGACAAAGGTCATGAGGAAGGAGGCTCGGCATACGCAAATGCGGGATCGAGCCTCAGGAGTCCACCCGGATATTCTCGAGCATCTCCCCCAAAAAAACAGTCTGCCTACTGTATTGCTTTGTGCTCTCACCTCTGATTTCACTGGGGGCTGTCCCCCACCACCATCTCGCTCTCTCTGTCAAAGAGTTAACTTACAGCTCCAATTCATAAAGTTCCTTGTCATTCTTCCCTTTAACTTCCAGCTGAGTCTCCATCTGGAGCGCGGAACCCACCACGCTTACTAATTATGCCTGGGCTGCTAAGACCCACTCGAGAAGGTGTCTAGGGTGAGGCACCTTTCGCTATTCGAGAGGGCGCCTGCGGCCTACGTAAGTGGTGCAAACTTCTTGTCTTGAAGTTTGATTGGTCTTCCGCGTAAACCAAGCTACTCAGTCTCTTTTCTCCACCGAATTTTCCTACTGAGCTCTCCTCATACTATTATTCTTGACATCTCTGATTAGCATATAAATAGTCGCCTAGGCCATCTCTCCTTCGAATACCCTGGATCAGTTGGGGCTGGTCCCCGGCAGGTGGCGACCGAACAGGGACCTCAGGAGGCAATACTCAAAGAGCTGAGCAGACACGAACCACGCAATCAGCAGGCAATAAGCATGGAGCTCAGCAGTGACGAATCATGCTGCTCAACTGGCAATAATCAAGCACGTGACCAGGCAGGAATCACGCTCAGCTCAGCTGGCAATTGTCAAGCAGATGAGCCGGCAGGAATCACGCAGCTCAGCAGGCCCTGATCACGTGACTCTGCAGGCACTGATCACGTGGCTGATCAAGTCCAGATCACGTGACTGAGCATGCACTGATCACGTGGCTATCATGCACTGATGACGTGACTGCGCATGCACTGATGACGTGGCTGATCGGGCACTGATCACATGGCTCATCATGCACTGATCACGTGTTTATCAGGCAATGATCAGTGACTGACAGGCGCTGATCATGGGACTGTGCACGCACTGATCACGTGGCTATCATGCACTGATCACGTGACTGCGCATGCACTGATGACGTGGCTGTTCGGGCACTGATCACGTGTTTATCAGGCAGTGATCAGTGACTGACAGGCGCTGATCAGGGGACTGTGCACGCACTGATCAGGTGGCTGATCAGGAACTGACCACCTGACCGCGCATGCAGTGATCACGTGGCTGGTCGTTCACTGATCACGTGTTTATCATACGGTGATCACGTGACTGAGAGGCGCTGATCACGTGACTGTGCCGTCAGTGATCACGTGGCTGAGCAGGCACTGATATCGTGACTGAGCATGCACTGATCATGTGCCGGGAGCCGGGGAGGCATTCCACTCTGGACAAAGGTCATGAGGAAGGAGGCTCGGCATACGCAAATGCGGGATCGAGCCTCAGGAGTCCACCCGGATATTCTCGAGCATCTCCCCCCAAAAAAACCGGAGTCTGCCTACTGTATTGCTTTGTGCTCTCACCTCTGATTTCACTGGGGGCTGTCCCCCACCACCATCTCGCTCTCTCTGTCAAAGAGTTAACTTACAGCTCCAATTCATAAAGTTCCTTGTCATTCTTCCCTTTAACTTCCAGCTGAGTCTCCATCTGGAGCGCGGAACCCACCACGCTTACTAATTATGCCTGGGCTGCTAAGACCCACTCGAGAAGGTGTCTAGGGTGAGGCACCTTTCGCTATTCGAGAGGGCGCCTGCGGCCTACGTAAGTGGTGCAAACTTCTTGTCTTGAAGTTTGATTGGTCTTCCGCGTAAACCAAGCTACTCAGTCTCTTTTCTCCACCGAATTTTCCTACTGAGCTCTCCTCATACTATTATTCTTGACATCTCTGATTAGCATATAAATAGTCGCCTAGGCCATCTCTCCTTCGAATACCCTGGATCAGTTGGGGCTGGTCCCCGGCAGGTGGCGACCGAACAGGGACCTCAGGAGGCAATACTCAAAGAGCTGAGCAGACACGAACCACGCAATCAGCAGGCAATAAGCATGGAGCTCAGCAGTGACGAATCATGCTGCTCAACTGGCAATAATCAAGCACGTGACCAGGCAGGAATCACGCAGCTCAGCTGGCAATTGTCAAGCAGATGAGCCGACAGGAATCACGCAGCTCAGATGGCAATTGTCATGCAGATGAGCCGGCAGGAATCACGCAGCTCAGCAGGCCCTGATCACGTGACTCTGCAGGCACTGATCACGTGGCTGATCAAGTCCAGATCACGTGACTGATGCACTGATCACGTGGCTATCATGCACTGATGACGTGACTGCGCATGCACTGATGACGTGGCTGATCGGGCACTGATCACATGGCTCATCATGCACTGATCACGTGTTTATCAGGCAATGATCAGTGACTGACAGGCGCTGATCATGGGACTGTGCACGCACTGATCACGTGGCTATCATGCACTGATCACGTGACTGCGCATGCACTGATGACGTGGCTGTTCGGGCACTGATCACGTGTTTATCAGGCAGTGATCAGTGACTGACAGGCGCTGATCAGGGGACTGTGCACGCACTGATCAGGTGGCTGATCAGGAACTGACCACCTGACCGCGCATGCAGTGATCACGTGGCTGGTCGCTCACTGATCACGTGTTTATCACACGGTGATCACGTGACTGAGAGGCGCTGATCACGTGACTGTGCCGTCAGTGATCACGTGGCTGAGCAGGCACTGATATCGTGACTGAGCATGCACTGATCATGTGCCGGGAGCCGGGAGGCATTCCACTCTGGACAAAGGTCATGAGGAAGGAGGCTCGGCATACGCAAATGCGGGATCGAGCCTCAGGAGTCCACCCGGATATTCTCGAGCATCTCCCCCCAAAAAACCCAGAGTCTGCCTACTGTATTGCTTTGTGCTCTCACCTCTGATTTCACTGGGGGCTGTCCCCCACCACCATCTCGCTCTCTGTCAAAGAGTTAACTTACAGCTCCAATTCATAAAGTTCCTTGTCATTCTTCCCTTTAACTTCCAGCTGAGTCTCCATCTGGAGCGCGGAACCCACCACGCTTACTAATTATGCCTGGGCTGCTAAGACCCACTCGAGAAGGTGTCTAGGGTGAGGCATTTCGAGAGGCGCCTGCGGCCTACGTAAGTGGTGCAAACTTCTTGTCTTGAAGTTTGATTGGTCTTCCGCGTAAACCAAGCTACTCAGTCTCTTTTCTCCACCGAATTTTCCTACTGAGCTCTCCTCATACTATTATTCTTGACATCTCTGATTAGCATATAAATAGTCGCCTAGGCCATCTCTCCTTCGAATACCCTGGATCAGTTGGGGCTGGTCCCCGGCAGGTGGCGACCGAACAGGGACCTCAGGAGGCAATACTCAAAGAGCTGAGCAGACACGAACCACGCAATCAGCAGGCAATAAGCATGGAGCTCAGCAGTGACGAATCATGCTGCTCAACTGGCAATAATCAAGCACGTGACCAGGCAGGAATCACGCAGCTCAGCTGGCAATTGTCAAGCAGATGAGCCGGCAGGAATCACGCAGCTCAGCAGGCCCTGATCACGTGACTCTGCAGGCACTGATCACGTGGCTGATCAAGTCCAGATCACGTGACTGAGCATGCACTGATCACGTGGCTATCATGCACTGATGACGTGACTGCGCATGCACTGATGACGTGGCTGATCGGGCACTGATCACATGGCTCATCATGCACTGATCACGTGTTTATCAGGCAATGATCAGTGACTGACAGGCGCTGATCATGGGACTGTGCACGCACTGATCACGTGGCTATCATGCACTGATCACGTGACTGCGCATGCACTGATGACGTGGCTGTTCGGGCACTGATCACGTGTTTATCAGGCAGTGATCAGTGACTGACAGGCGCTGATCAGGGGACTGTGCACGCACTGATCAGGTGGCTGATCAGGAACTGACCACCTGACCGCGCATGCAGTGATCACGTGGCTGGTCGTTCACTGATCACGTGTTTATCATACGGTGATCACGTGACTGAGAGGCGCTGATCACGTGACTGTGCCGTCAGTGATCACGTGGCTGAGCAGGCACTGATATCGTGACTGAGCATGCACTGATCATGTGCCGGGAGCCGGAGGCATTCCACTCTGGACAAAGGTCATGAGGAAGGAGGCTCGGCATACGCAAATGCGGGATCGAGCCTCAGGTCCACCCGGATATTCTCGAGCATCTCCCCCCCAAAAAAACTGAGTCTGCCTACTGTATTGCTGTGCTCTCACCTCTGATTTCACTGGGGGCTGTCCCCCACCACCATCTCACTCTCTCTGTCAAAGAGTTAACTTACAGCTCCGATTCATAAAGTTCCTTGTCATTCTTCCCTTTAACTTCAGCTGAGTCTCCATCTGGAGCGCGGAA